>NW_026974538.1:212081-335846 GCF_015220805.1 Pogoniulus pusillus | reverse complement strand
CTGCCCCCTCATCAAGCTGCTGAGGTCCCACATTGCCTCCCCTTCCTCTCCAGACCCTTGGATCCAAGCAGAGCCTTTCTCTGCTCTGACCTCCTCTCTTCCTCTCTCCCTCTCTCTCCTTTCTCCCTCTCTCTCTCCCTATCTCTCCTCTCTCTCCCTCTCTCTTCCCCATCTCCTCGCTCTTCCTATCTCTCTCCTCTCTCCCCTCATCTCCTCTCTCCCCATCTCCCTTTTCTCCCTATCTCTCCCTCCTCCTCTCTCTCTCTCTCTCTCTCTCTCTCTCTCTCTCTCTCTCTTCATCTCCTCTCCCCCCCGGCCGCTCTCCCACTCCCACCGCCCTCCCCCCCTCATTTTGGGTCCATTTCCAGCATCTTTTGGTTCCTTATCCGGGGACTGGGCTGCGGGGTGTGATTGGCCGGGGCTGTCACATGGTGAAAGTAACTTTACGGGGTCGCCAGCTAGTAGGAGGGCTTTATGGAGCAGAAAAACGACAAAGCGAGAAAAATTATTTTCCACTCCAGAAATTAATGATCATGAGCTCTTATTTGATGGACTCTAACTACATCGATCCGAAATTTCCTCCATGCGAGGAATATTCGCAAAATAATTACATCCCAGACCACAGTCCGGAATATTACAGCCGGACCCGGGAGTCCAGCTACCAGCATCACCATCAAGAGCTGTTCCCAGTTCCACGACCCTCCTTTCCCGAACGCCCTTTCAGCTGCGGGGGGCTCCAAGCTCCCGGGAACCAGCGGGGACCCGGCCCGGCTCCGGGCTCCCATCACATCCCAGAGAAAAATCAACACCACCACCACCAGCACCACCAGCAACAGCAGCAGCAGCAGCAGCAGCAGCAGCAGCTTTGCGAGCAGGCTGCTGCTCTGTCCACCTCTTCCACCACCACCACCACTCCTTCCCCAGTCCCTCCAGCCTGCAGCCAGCCAACCCCCGAGCATCCCACCAGCACAGCATCCAAACAGCCCATAGTCTATCCCTGGATGAAAAAAATCCACGTCAGTACTGGTATGCAACTTTTCTTTTTCCTCTTTTCCCCCTTTCCCTCGCTCTCCCCAGCACCATCCTCCTTGTTCCCTCTCTCCACTCTTTTTCCTTTTCCCTCTCTCTTATTATTTTTGTTCCTTTTTTTTTTTTTTACACCCCCCTCCTTTTTTTTCTTCCCCCCCCCTCTCTTCTTTTCCCTGAGAGTCTTTGGGTTAGCACAATTGAACTGGATTTACGACTCGGAATGGGTAATTACACCCACCATAAATTTTATAGCCCAGCTACTGTGGGCAGCCGGAGCCATGTGGCTGCTCCCGTTATGGATGTGAGAAAAACTCCGGCAGCTTTGTGAGGGCTGCATAAATAATTCAGCCTTTGGAGCCAGGGAAACCCCTTCCCTGCTCCGCGCACAACTCCGCAGCTGCCCAAAGTTCTTTACTGCCTATTTAGCTTATTTTTGTGGGGTAGGGGTTTGGGTGTTTGTTTTTTTTTTCCCCTTCTCTCTTTCCTCACCCCCCCCCCCCCAACACCTCCAACCACCACCACCACACACACTCCCCCCCACCACCACCCCCAACCTCAACCCCAACCCCCTCCTCCCCTTTCATCTCCCTCCTTTCCCTCCTCACACCCCCCACCCCCCCCACTTCTTCCTTTCCCCGCTTCTTCCAGTTGTCTCTTCCAAGCCTCTCTCCATCCTCGTTGGTTTTTCTGGCGTGGTTTGGTTTGTGACTGATTTGGTTCAAATGATTTCGGTTCGTTTATTATTTTATTCCGCCCCTCCCCCCTCTCCCCCTTTTTTTTTGGGTCCTTTTCCTTTATTTTTTTAAATTTTCGTTTAAATTATTTTTTCCCTTGGCTGTGTTTTGTTGTCGTTGCCCTTCCCCCCCCCCCCCCTCCCTCTCTATTTCTTTATTTCATTCATTTCTTCCCCCTCCTGTTTGATTCTTGCTTCCCTTTCCCCTCCCCGTATCTTTTTTTCCCCTTTATTTTTGATTATTACATTTTCCCCCTGGTTGTGTTTTGTTGTTTCTCTTTCCCTTCTCTTTCTCAATTCTTTTTTTTTTTGGGGGGGGTGTGTTTCGTTTTGCTGCTGCTCCATTTCCCCCTCTCTCTTTGACCCCTTTAATTTATTATTATTATTATTATTATTATTATTATTATTATTATTATTGCTACTTTTTTCCTCCTTCTGTGTTTTGTTCTTTCCCTTCCCCCTCTCCCCTTCCCCCCCCCCCTTTCTTTTGCTTCTTTTCTCGCTCTGTTTTGCTGTTTCCCTTTCCCTTCTCTTCCTCCTTTTGAATTTCCAATTCATTTTCTTTTATCCCTGCTGCATTTTCTCGCTTCCCTTCCCCCCTCTCTTCCCTCTCTTTATTGTTATTATTTACATCTCCTTTTTATTTGTTTTCTGCTTGTGTTTTGTGGGTTCCTTTCCTCCCCCTCCCCCTTCTCTATTTATTATTTCCCTTGTTTATGATTATTTTATTTCCTATTTGCGTTTTGTTGTTTTCCCTCTCCCTTTTCTCCTTTATTTCTTCCCTTCCCTCTTTTTATTTTCAATTTTTATATATATTTTTTTTTTTCTGGCGCATTTTGTTGCTTCTCTTTCTCCTTCCCCCCATTTTTTTCTCTGTTTTTTTTTTGTTTGTTGTTTTCTTTCTTACTATTTTTTGTGCCTGTTATTTTTCTTTTTATTTTGTTTTGTTTCGCCTGGTTGTTGTTTTCTTTCTTTATTTTGGTCTGGTTGTTGTTTTCTTTCTTTATTTTGGTCTGGTTGTTGTTTTCTTTCGCTTTTTTTTTTTGCTTTCTATTTATTTTTCTCCTTTTTTTTGTCTGATTGTTATTTTCTTTTTTTTTTAATCTGGTTGTTGTTTTCTTTCTTTTTTTTTTTTCCTTCTGGTTGCTGTTTTCTATTTATTTTTCTATTTTTGGGGGGTCTGGTTGTTGTTTTCTTTCTTTATTTTGGTCTGGTTGTTGTTTTCTTTCTTTCTTTTTTTTTGGTCTGGTTGTTGTTTTCTTTTTCTTTGTTTTTTTTTTTTTTTGCTTGTTTTTACTTTTTATTTATTTTTTGGGGGGGTCTGGTCGTTGTCTTTATTTTATTTTCTCCTCTCCTGTTTGTTATTTTTTTTTTTCTTTTTTTATTACTCTTCTTTTCCCCTCCTCCCCCCCCTCTTTATTTTTTTTTGCCTGGTTGTGTTCTGTTGCCGTTTCCCTTTCCCCCCTCCCTCCTTTCCAGTGAATCCCAGTTACAATGGAGGCGAACCCAAGCGGTCCCGCACAGCTTACACGAGGCAGCAGGTCCTGGAGCTGGAAAAGGAGTTCCACTATAACAGGTACCTGACCCGGCGGCGACGCATCGAGATCGCGCACTCCCTGTGCCTCTCCGAGCGCCAGATCAAAATCTGGTTTCAGAACCGAAGGATGAAGTGGAAAAAAGACCACAGGCTGCCCAACACCAAGGTGCGAGCAGCAGCAGCAGCCCCCAACCCCGCCGCCGCCGCTCCCGCTCCCACCGCCGCCACCATCACCGCCAGCACCGCCACTACCACCGAGGAGCTGCCCTCCGCCCCCGCGCAGGATCCGCGCACGGAGGATATCACCAGGTTATGAACCAACCTTCCCTTTCCCCCCACCTCCTTTCCCCCAACTCACCTCTCTCCCCCCCACCCCCTTCACAAAATGACTCTGGGTTATTTATAGAATCTAATATATATAAATATATATATTTTGGTTCTTCCTTTCCCCCTCCCTTCCCCTCCTCATCCCCTTCCTCTTCCTAGTTTTATTCTAATTAATTATTATTATTCTAATTATTATTATTATTATTCTAATTATTATTTTTATTCTTATTTTCCCGTGTAACCAACGGGTCCTCTGTGTGCGTGTGTGTGCGCCCCCCCCCCCCCCCAAAATAAAAGCCCCCCCTTTTAGATGCATGTCCGATAGCATGAGGCCAGGTGGTTTGTACCTGCAGGGTGGGTGGGTGCTGGGGGGGGTCGGTTTTTATTTCTTACAGCCGTGGCAGGGTTTATTTATTATATATCTCTATATATTTTTAAGCTGTGGGGAGGGAGAGCTTGGAGAGGGATGAGCGGTTGGGGGGAGGGGGGAATTGGGAGCGAGGAGGAAGAGGGAAAGGTTCCTTTGGGTGGATTTAAGAAGATGGAAAGGGTGAAAAAAGCAAAGCAAGAGGGGGAAAAAGGAAAAGGGAATTTGGAGGGGAAATGAGGATGGGGGGGGAGAAAGGGGGGGACAGAGAATTAGGGAAACAACAAAAAAAGGAGAATTGAGGGGGGAGGAAAAAAAGATAATTAAGATGGGTTTTCACCACACCCCCCCCCCCTTTCCCCTGCTTCACGCACAATGAGCTCTGGAGTTCTTTTGTAGCGGGGAAAGGTTAAAAAATGACAGTTTAGAGAGGGGGAAAGTAGAAAAGGCTCAAAACGTAATAAAAAGATATTTAGAAAGGGGGGGGGTGTGTTAAAAAAGCTTTAAAATGATCAGAGGTTAAAAAAAGGCAAAGGAAAAGCGAAGAAAGAGCAAAGAGAAAGCAAAGAAAAAGCACAGGAGGGAGAGCAGGGATTTGGCTGAGAAATGGAGAGGGAAAAAAGGGGAATGAAAAGGGAGGGGGAAAAGGGAGAATGAAAAGGGAGGGAAAAAGGGGGAATGAAAAGGGAGGGAAAAAGGGGGAATGAAAAGGGAGGGAAAGGGGAAAAATCAGGCTAAAAGCAGCCCAAAAAAGGAAAAAAAGGGGGGGAAAAAAAGGGAAAAAAAAGAGGGGGGAAAGAAAAAAAGGGAACAAGAAAAAAAAACCAGGAGGGAAGGAAAAAAAGGAAAGAGAAAAAAAGGAAAAAGAAAGAAAAAAGGAAAAAAGTGAAAAATAAAAAGGGGGGGGAAGAGAAAAAGAAAAAAAGGGAAAAGGAAAAAAGGGGTAAAGAAAAAAAGGGGGAAAGGAAAAAATAAAGAAAAAAAAGGAGAAAAAAAAAGAAAAATAAAAGGGAGAAAGAAAAAGGAAAAAGAAAAAAAGGGAAAAGTTAAAAAAAGTAAAAAGAAAAAAGGTAAAAATAAGAAGGGAAAAAATAAACATAAAAAAGGGAAAAAAGAGGAAAAGGCAGAAAAAAAGCGGTTCAAAAAGTCGGAGTTTGGGGCTTTTTTGGGTTGGGGTTTTGTTTGGGGGGGGTTGTTGGTTCGTTTGGGTTTGGTTTGGGTTTTTTTGGTGGTGGTTCGTTGTGGTTTTTGGGCTGATTTGCAACCTGCTCATTGTAAAACTTGCAATAAAACTCGGAAAAAAAAACAAACAACAAACAAAAAGAAGACAAAAAAAAAAGGAGTTTTAGTGTCTGTGGACGTCCCAAGTGTTCAATAAAAGCACTCAGTGTCAATTAGTTTTACTTCGACGTCTGGTGACTTATTTAACCCCCCCACACCCCCCTCCTCTCACCCCCTTATTTCCCCTCCATCCCACCCTCAGAAATCACCCCAATAACCTGAATATCAATAACATACAACCCCCACCCCTAAATCCTTCCTCCCCACCTTCCCCACCCCTAAACCCTTCCTCCCCACCTCCCCCTCCCCACTTTCCCCCCCTTAAATCCTTCCTCCCCACCTCCCCCTCCCCTAAATCCTTCCTCCCCACCACCTCCTCCCCACTCCCCCCTTAAATCCTTCTTCCCCATCACCCCCTCCCCACCCTCTGCTTCCCGGGACGAGGCGGGCGGGGGGGGTGGGCAGTGATGATCCTACCCGCACCACTTGGAAGTTTGAAGCAGCCTCAAATCTGCCTCCCAAACTCCTGATTTTTGGTGACATCACGACGCGGTCAGGGACTTGGAGGGGGGGGGGCGAGGGGAGGAAATCTCAGCCCCTCCCAAAAATGGAGGAAAAAAAGGAGAATTTGGGATTTTCCTTGGTTTTTTGGGGCGGAGGTGTAAGGATTTGGGAGTTAAATCCCAGTTGTGTTTCCTGATCTCTTTTTTTTTCCCTTCCCTCCCCATCCCGCTGAAATCGGTTTGGTTTTAGCTCCTCTGCCGCTGAAATTGGTTTGATTTTATCTCCCCTCCCCGCTCTGAACTTTCTTTCCCCCTCCCCCCTCAACGCCTCTGGTGGCTTTGGTGTTTATTATTATTAATAATGATTATTAATGGTTATTAATGGTCATTAAGGCTACCGCTTGCTGTCGTGTGCGCCCTCGCCCGAGCCGAGGGGTCGCAGGGAATGTTGCCAGGCAATGAAAAAGCTGTTAAATAATAATAATAACACTAACAATAACGAGAATAACGACGCTAATAACGCTAATAACCTTAATAACTCTAACTCGCGGCTCCTGCTCTGGCCTTCGGGGGCTGCATATTAACAGCAGCACGGGGGGGGGGGAGTTTAGGCTGTGTCGTGTGTGTGTCGTCGCCGTCTGTGTCCCCCCAGCCCCAGGGCAATGTGTTTGTGCTTCTCCGGCAGGACAGGGGGTGGAGGAGGAGGAGGAGGAGAGGTTGGCATTGACCCCCCCCCCATTTTTGTGGCTATTTTAGGCTTTGGACTTCATTTTTTTAGGCTTTATTTTAATGTTTTCTAGGCTCTGCTTCTATTTATCAGGCTCAGGATTTATGTTTGGGGTTCAGTTTTCCCTTTCTTTTTGGGCTCAGTTTCTGCCTTTCAGGGTTGCCTTCTGATTTTCAGGCTCAGTTTCTACCTCTCAGGTTTGCCTTCTGATTTTTAGGCTCATTTTCTGTGTTTTAGGTTTAATTTCTGATTTTTAGGCTCAGTTTCTACCTCTCAGGTTTGCTTCCTGATTTTTAGGCTCAGTTTCTACCTCTCAGGTTTGCTTTCTGATTTTTAGGCTCAGTTTCTACCTCTCAGGTTTGCCTTCTGATTTTTAGGCTCATTTTCTGTGTTTTAGGTTTGCTTCCTGATTTTTTGGGCTGGGTTTGTATTATTTTTAGGCTTAGTTTTTTATTGCTTATGCCTTTTTTCTAGGCTTATCTTAGAGATTTTAATTCTTAGGCTTCGTTTTTCTTTTATTTTTTTTTTTTTTAAGAGCTTTTATTTTCGAGGCTTTAATTTATGAGGTTCAGTTTTTATTTCTGACGTTTGGCTTTGGGGAAGTTTTGCTGCTTAAAAATCCCGGGGTGGGGTGGGGGGTGGGGGGGTGAGGGTGAGGGAGAGGCCTGCTCCCGGTGTCCTCCCCCTCCCAAACTCACCCCTGGGTCATGGAGTTGGTGGAGCAGAGGCTTCGCGAGCAGCTTCGGGGTTGCTTTTTAGGTTCGATTGCATCTACTTAGTCTTTTTGTCTCTCTCCAAGATCGATTTAAGCTGCCATTAAACACCACCCCCCGCCCCCCACCCGGGCTCGACCCCTTTTGTGGGAGCTGGGAACGTGGATCTAGGAAGCTTGGGGGGTTTCCAGGTAAAAACTCATCATTCGGGGACCATTCCCCCCCCCCCCCTCCCGTTATCCTTTAGGGATCTTAACCTAAGGATGAGAGTGGAAGCAGAAAACATCTCCAGGACACGAAATCTTCCCCCTCTTTATTTCCATCCACAGAGCTGCTGGGAGCCACTTAGGATTCATTTTCCACCACCCCCCAAGGAAAGATCCTGCACAACCGAGGGCAATAAACAGCCCCCCCCCCCCCCCCCGAGCTGGGCCCGTGGGGAAGGAAGGGGTTTGGATATATTCAATATCCTCTTTCTTTTTTGAGGCAATAAAACAAAATATTCAAAGGATAAGGAGGAAAATGAGGGAACAGACAGCAGGAAGGGGAGAAAATGAGGTTTAACGCTGGGAAAAAGTAGCTGAACTGCGAGGAAAGCTCAGCCCTAGGTGCCCACCCCCACATCCCTACGCTGAGGCAGGGCAGCCCCCCTTAGATATCCTCTGGGGTGGGGGGCAGAGCTGGATGTCTACCGCTCTGGGCTGGGGGAGGAGGAGGGTGGAAGGAAAGAGCCTCGCTCCGGGTTGGATTTCTCCCTCTCGTTTTAGGGGTGTTGGAGTTGGGAGTTTGTTGTTTTTTATTGGGGGGGGGGGGGTAGGATGAGTGATGAACCTTCTCCCCCCGGGGGTAGCAGGTCGCTTGGATGCCAGGAACACCCTCTTGTAGTTCCCTCAGCCCTGAGAGACAAGCGGGGTTGGGAGGTGGAGTGTGAATAGGAGAAAATGGGGGTAGGAGGGGAGGGAAAGGGGAAATAAAGAGGGAAATAAAAAGGAAAATATGGGGTGGGGGGAGGGGGAGGATAGGACATAAAGGATAAAAAAAGGGGGGGGAAGGGAGAAAAATGGAAAAAAGAAGGGAAGAAGAAAAAAGGGATAAAAGGGAAAGGAAAGGGAAAGGGGAAGGAAAGTGATAAAAGCTGGAAAGAACATAAAGAGAAAAGAGGAGAAAGGAGAAACGAAGAGAAATTAAAGGGAAAATAAAGATTGAGAGGAAGAGAGGAGGGAAAAAGCAGGGAGAAAGGGGGGGGGGAAAGGAGGGAGAAAAGGGAAATGAAGATAAAAAAATGCAACTGGATTAAGTAGAAAGGAAGAGAAGGGGAAAAAAGAGGGGGGAAAGGGGAGAAAAAGGGGAAAGAAGAGAGGAGAAAGAGGGACAAGTGAGGAAAGAGGGGAAAGGGAAATAGGAGAGGAGAAAGGGGTGAGGGGAGAGGAAAAAGAAGGGAGAAAGGGTAAAAGGAGGAGAAAAGAGGGGAAAAAGGGGAAAAGGAGGGAAGGGGAGAAGAGGTGAGGAAAAGAGGGGTGAGAGTGGAATAAAAGGGGGGAAAGAGAGGGAAAGGAGGTTAAAGAGGGGGGAGAAAAGGAGGAGAGGAGGGGAAAAGAGAGGGAAAGAGGAAGGAAAGGAGAGAAAAAAGGATGACGGAAAGGGAAAAGAGGCAAAAATAATTGGGAAAAGCGGGGAAGGAAGGGAGCGAGGTCTGTGGGCGCCGCGGGCAGCCCGAGCTCGGCGCCTCTCTCGCTGCCTCCACTCAAGGCTGGCAAGGGAGGTTGGGAGGCTGGGGGCGAGCGGCCAGCCCGGGTTCACCGAGAGGGCAACTTCTGAGTGCCAGCAGCTCCTCGGGGGCGAGCAGGTTGACCCCGGAGCCCTTCTGACCCTCTGCCTCCCCCCGCCTTGTCCCCTTCGTGTCTGCCGACACCCATTCGGAGGCTCCAGCGCTCTTTGGAGGCTTTGTGGGTTTTGCCATAGTGATGGGGTGGATGGGGAGGGGGGAGGCTGGGGGCTGGGGTCGGGGGGGGGGTGTTGGGGGCTGGGGCAGATGTGATGCGTGTTTTGGCATTGTCTCCTCGCCAAAATAAGCCTGGAGGAAAGGGTGAAGTGGCGGGCAAACTTCTCGGCCTCCTTTCCCTTCAGAGATGCTCTCTCTTCCCGGCTGGTCCAGGAGAACTCCAGCCACGTGAGTAACCCTCATTGCAGGCATTAAAAAAGGCACCAAAGCAGCCGGAGGTGGGAGGGTGGAGGAGTGGGGGGGGACGGAGAATTCCAAGTGTTAAAAAAAAAAGGAAAGAAAAAAAGACAAAAAGAAAGAAAAGGGAAAGGAAAAAAAGTTGGCGAAAAATGGAAAGAAAAGGAATAGAAAATAGGAAGAAAAAAATAAATAGAAAAAAAACAAAGAAAAAAGAAAAAACAGAAAGAAAAATAAAGAAAAAATAGGGGGGAAAAGAGAAATAGAAAGAAAAATAAAGAAAAATAGAAAAATAAAGAAAAATAGAAAGAAAAAAGAAATAGAAAGAAAAGAGAGACAGAAATAGAGAGGAAAAAAGAGGAAAAAAGAAAGAAAAAAGAAAAAAGAAAGAAAATAGGTAAAGAAAAAGGAGTAAAAAAAGAAAAAAGATAAAAGAAAAATAAAAAAAGAGAAGGAAAAAGAGGGGAAAAAAAGGAGGGAAAGGATTTAAGTGACTAAAAAATAAATTAAGGTAGTTTGGGGGGAAAAAGGGTTGAAAAAGGAAATAATTGGGGAAAGGAAAATGATTGGGAAAGGGAAATTATTGTGGAAGGAAAATGATTGTGAAAAGGAAATGATTGGGAAAGGGAAAGGCTTAAAAAGAGAACTGTGAAAAGAAAGTGATTTTTTTCACAGGGGTTTAAGAGGAAAGTGATTAAAAGAGACAATAACTGGGAAAAAAGGAAGCCAATTGGGAAAGGGAAAAGGTAGAAGGTAACAATTGCAAGGGAGGAAACAACATAGAAGAAGGAAGTAGTTGAAAAGAGTAAATAATTGAAAAGAGAAAATAATCTTAAAAGAGGAAATAATAATGGAAAGGAAAACAGAGGTTAAAAAAAGAAGAGGGGAAAAAAGAGGAAATAATTAAAGGTGAAAAAATTGCTAAAAAAAAACACGAAAGAAGAAGTAGAAATGGAAAAAGGGGAAAAAAACACAGAAAGAAAGAGAAAATCCTTAGGGGAAGTGTAAATAATTAACAAGAGAGAAAATAAAGGGGGGGGACACACACACAGGACACCCCAACAAAAACTCAGAGCGAAAAAGGGGCTCTGGAAGTTTGGGAAGGGTGGGGATGAAAATCAGGTTGCAAAGAGGAGCAGGAACGTGCGGGGAGGGGGAGGAGAGAGTAAAGGGGGGGGAGGCAAAGAAATTTTGCTTTCATCCCCCCCACCATACCCCCAAACACCCTCCCCCCCACCCCGGTTTATTCCGGAGCTGCGGGACAGACAGGCGGGACGGACGGACAGAGGGAAGGATGGAAGCCATGCTCCCCCCCCCCCCCCCAGCAACACCTCCCAGCTTCATCCCTGGGCCATAGCCCCCTCCTGGCACCTATGGAGGTGTCGTATCCTCCCCCCCCCCCATTTCCCCCTTTCCCTTTGATTTTTGGGGCTATAAACCTCCCGGCAAGGTGCTCCTGGAGGTTCAAATGAACAGCTGAGGTCAGGGCCGGGGGGGTGGGTGTGTGTTCCCCCCCTCCGTTTTCTTTATGTTCTCCCAGCCCAATTTGTTTTGAAGTTCCCTGATAAGTTCCTCTCGGCTTTATTTTGGGTGATTTATTCCTTCCCCCCCCTCCCTCCCAGCCCTTAAGTAGCTTCGCGAAGGGTAAGAGGCTGCAGAAGTGGTTTTAGAGAGGGTTTAAAGAGCAATAAAAAGGAGGCAGGGGGTGAGGGGGGGGAGGGAAAGAGGAGGAAGACTTTGGGAAGAGGAAGGTGGCAACTGCGCTGCAATCCCTATCAACAAGCTGGAAAATGGGGGGGGGAGAAAAGAGTCAAAGCAAAAAATCCATCCCGGGAATGCTTCTTTTTTCGGGGGGGTGATAGCGGCAGAGGAGGTCCCGCAGCAGCTCCAAAAGTTTGGCATATGGGGTGGTGGGGGTGAGATTTCTGGGCTGGAGTTGGATTTATTCCCATTTATTCCCCCAGCAGCTTCGAAAGTTTGGGATTTGGGGTGGTGAGGGTGAGGTTTCTGGGCTGGAATTGGATTTATTCCCATTTATTCCCCCAGCAGCTCCGAAAGTTTGGGATTTGGTGTGTGTGGGGGTGAGGTTTCTGGGCTGGAAATGGATTTATTCCCACTTATTCCCGCGGCATTGAGGCTCCTTCCACCCTCCGAGACTCCCAAATGTTCCTCGGGAGTGTTAATTGGGGATTAAAAAACCTAATTAAATTGAGTCACTGCTCGGCCCCGAACCTCACCCAGCACCTCCAAGGCACAACTTATCCTCTCCTCATCCTCTCCCCTCCCCGAGATGGAGCTTTAGGAACTTTCCCCCCCCTCCCCCCCAGCGCTGGGATTCATTTTGAGGCAACAAATTAAGCAGTTTTGGGGGGTGATGTGGGGGGAGGGAATTTTGCTTCCATTTATTTATTGGGAGACTCAGAATTTGGGGGGGGGAAACTCCTGAATTTCCATCTCAAACAGCCGGGGAAGAGGAATGCTGATGTCAAACCTCCCCCCCCCCCCCCCCCCCCCCCCAATATTGCTTTTTCCACCTTGGTTTTGGGTGTTTTTTGGATTTATGTTTTTTTTTGGGGGGGGGCGTTTTGCCTTGGTGGAGGTTGGGTGTGGTTTTTTTTTGAGGGGGAAGTCTTTTTTCGCCCCACTTTTCCTGGTGGGAACCAGAGGTTGGAAGAGCTGCAGCGAGCGGAACGGGGGAGAAATAACAGGTAAATAAATAACTCATCCCAGCCAGAGCAGGGAATTCCAAGGCGCTCGGTGAATAATTAACTTGGGGGCTTTTTTCCTCCCCCCCCCACCCTCCCCCATGTCTTAATTAACATTTTCTCCTTGTTCTCCGATCCAACACATGTAGCCCAGAATCACCCGAGCCGTGTAATGGGCAAACTGGGATGCAGTGGAAGGCAGAACTGGGACCATTTCCTGCCTCCTAAGGAATATTTAGCTCCATCCTTCACGGGAAAGTTGATTTTGATTTCCCCCCCTCCTATTTCTCCTCTGCCTTTAGCGTTTCCTGCTCCGGTGACGCTTTTACATCCCTCGATTTTGCTCCGAAGGCAACTCCGACCCCCCCGCCCCCAGCCCCGCACCTCCTTCAGGTGGATTAACTCCACTTTGCCGGGAGAATCCAGGGGGAAATCCCATTTTGCTGGGAATTTAACTGGATTTTCTCCCGCTGGTGCTGGCAGAAAGATTCGGGGCGAAGCATTTCCTCCTCTGCCACCCCCCCCCCCCCCCCCAGTTTTTACCGATTTGAGGATGTTTTTGGGGGTGCATTTTCTTTGACAGCTGCTACTGAACCCTCTCCCCTCCTTGAGATGGTGGATTTTTGGGGGGGTGTCGGCTGGTACCCCCCTCCCCACCCTATTCAGGTCCATAAAAGAGTAACTCTCCCACTCCAGCTTTGCAACCCCCTCCTCAATTTTGGGGAGCGGCATAAAAAAGAGTTCCCACGAGCAAAGAAGCGGCACAAGTCTGTGGCAAATCCTCTCCCCCCCCCCCCCCCCGCTTCCAATCCCCCCCCCCGGCATAAAATAACAATTTTAGCACCCAAAAGGCCATCCTGGGAGGCGGAAAGCAGGAGGTAATTTATGGTCAGGGCATGTCCCCCCCTCCCCTCCCTTCCCAAATCCTTCTCCCTTATCAAGGATGCTGCTGCGGAGCCTTTCCCTCTTTCTGCCTCCCTCCTTTTCCTCCCCCCCCCCAATTCTCTTGGCTCTTTAGTCCAAATTAATTCCCTGATTATGCAAACAGAAAGGTAAAAGGAGTTGATAAGGGGGGGACGGGAATCGGAGGGGGTATTATTAATAGTAGTAGAAGTAGTATTAGTGTATTTGTTTTATTAACTTTTATTTTAATGCTAGTATTAGTAGTAGTAGCATTAATATTAGTATTATTAGCATTGCTATTAGTACTAGTTCTATTAGCTTTTATTTTTACTTATTATTAGTAGTAGTATTAATAGTATTATTAATATTACTACTGGCATTAGTTTTATGAACTTTTATTTTTCTATTATTAGTATTGGTTGTATCAATATTAGTATTATTATTACCATTATTGGTAGCTTCATTAGCTTTTATTTTTATGTTATTAGTAGTAGTCTTTCCCCATAGTTTTCCATTTTTCCCCTTATTTCCCCTATTATTTCCTTATTTTCATTTATTTTCCCTTATTTCCCCCTTAATTTCCATCATTTTCCCTTATTTTCCCTTATTTCCTCTTAGTTTCCATCATTGTCCCTTATTTCCCCTTATTTCCCCTGTTATTTCCTAATTTTCCTTTGTTTTCCCTTATTTCCCCTTTAATTTCCACCATTTTCCCTTATTTCCCCCTTATTTCCCGTATTATTTCTTAATTTCCTTTATTTCCCCTTATTTCCCCTTTAATTTCCAACATTTTCCCTTATTTCCCCCTTATTTCCCATCAATTTCCCATTATTTTCCCCCTCCCTCTTTTTTATTCCCTATTGTTTGTTTTGTGGCAGGGAGGGAGGGGAAGAGAAAGCCACAGGGAGGAGCCCCCAGGCTCAGTGACTTTTACCCTCTCCCCAATTTCTGCCTCCCCTCCCATTCCCTCTGCCCCTCTCCCATCCCAGTTCCAGCCAATGAGGCTCATCCTTCCCCCTCCTCCCCCCGGGAGGGAAGAGTTTTAATCCCAGCTAGGAATGAGCTTTTGGGCCCTCCTGTGGGGGCTTTACTCCTCCCCATCCCTCTTCCTGCCCTCCCCCTCCCCAGCACTTCATCACTTGTAACTTTCTTTCCACCTCGGTGCAACCTCAGCTCGGGGGAGAGGCAAAATTAGGCTTGAAAAGGGAATTTTGTTTATTATTTGCAGCCTGGACTGGGGCTGATGAGGGAAAAGTTAATGAATGCCCTGGACCAGGACAAAGGATTAATGAACAATCGAACTGCAGCCCTGGACCAGGAAAGAGACTGACTGAGGAGCCAGATTTGAGCCCTGAGTTAGGGGAGAAGTGCTAATGAGACAACCAGTGCCTGGCTGGGCCTCAGCTTTAGCTGCAGCTCTGCTCTCATTAATGCTAATTAATGCTAATAAGAAGGATACTACTACTAATGGTAATGGTACTACTGCTGTTAATGATAGGGAAGGTCTGGCTGGGCCTTGGCTTGTTCCCCTCTGCCCCAGCGCTAGGAGGGGGAGGTCTGGGAGGTGATGGAGTTCTGGAGGAGAAGGAGGAGGAAGGGTTAGGGAGGAGGGTGAAGGTGGAAAGGAGGAGGATGGAGGTTTGGAGGAAGATGGTGATGGGGAGGAGGATGGAAGTTTGGAGGAGGATGGAGGTTTGGAAGAGGATGAAGGTTTGGAGGAGGATGGAGGTGGAAAGGAGGACAGAGGTTTGGAGGAAGATGGAGGTTTAGAGGAGGATGGTAGTTTAGAGGAGGATGAAGGTGGGGAGGAGGATGGAGGTTTGGGGAAGAGGGTGGAAGGCTGGGAGGAAGATGGAGGTTTAGAGGAGGATGAAGGTGGGGAGGAGGATGGAGGTTTGGAGGAGGATGGAGGTGGAAAGGAGGATGGGAGAGGTTTGGGAGAGGATGGAGGTTTGGGGAAGAAGGTGGAAGGCTGGGAGGAAGATGGAGGTTTGGGGAGAGTGGAGGTGAGGTTTGAGAGGACAACAGAGGGTTGGAGGCTTGGGGATGAATATGGAGAGGAGGCTTGGAGAGGAGGAGGTTTGTGGAGGAGAATGGAGGTGAGGAGGAGGATGAAGTTCAAGGAAGCAGATGGAGCAAAGCCTGGGAGTACAATGGAGGTTAGGGGAGAACTGAGAGGATGGAGACCTGAGGGTGAGGATGGAGACCTGAGGCTGAAGTTTGGGGAGGACCATGGAGAGGAAGTTTGGAGAGGAGGAGGATGAAATGGAGGCTCGAGAAGGAGGCTGGGGATGGTGTTGGTGCCTGTGGTGTGTCCATGGCTGTGCCCATGGGAAGGGAAGGAAGCTTCCAGAGCTTCCAGTCGTGTCTAAGAGGCGCTTAAGGATGGGAATAATTGGGTTAATAAAACTAATAATAACAGCAGAGACTTAATGAGCAAATTATGAATGAATAATAATTGGATAAGCGAATAATAAACAAATAAAAACAACAACAACTTTGCTGGGAGGAGATGGTAGTGGGAGAAATGATTATTAGTGCTAATAACTAATAGCAGCATTAATAGCAACCGTAAGAAGGGTTAATAAGTGACTAATAAGTGGGAAGGATGCAGGGATGGGGATGGGGAGAAGGACAGGACTTGTCATAGGGATGTGGATAGGGATGATGATAATAATGAAAATAAGAGTGATAGCAATATGTAATGAAAAGAATTAATAATGGAAATAATAATAATGAAGAAAATAATAATAAAAAAGGAAAATAAAAATAAAGTAATAATAATAGAAAAAATAGTGGAAATAATAATGAAAAAGGAATATTAAAAATATAATAATAATAATGAAGAAAATTATAATAATGGAAATAATTAAAAAGGAAATATAATAATAATAGTAATAATAATAATAATAATGGAAATAATAACGAAAAGTAAAATAAAAATAATAATAATGGCATAATCACGAAGATAATAAAGATAAGTAAAAAGATAATAATAATAATAATAATAATAATAATAATAATAATAAGAATGGAATAATAACAAAAATGAAAATGAAAATGAAAATGAAAATAATAATAATGCCTTAAACGGTATAATAATAATTCGTAATTAAAAATATAAAAGTTGTTTAAAATAGAAAACATATTAATAAAAATACTGAAAACCAATAAGTATAATAATAAACCCAAATAAAATAAAAGGAAACAATAAACCAAAAATAAGATAATAAAAAAAAACCATAAAAGCAAATGATAATAATACAAATGGAAATGTTTATTAATTAAGTTAAAATTAAATGAAAATTTAATAATAATAATGAAAATACTACAAATAATAATTAAGAACATAATAATAATAGTGGAAATAATAATGAAAAAAAGAAAATTATGATGATAATAATAATAATAAATACAATAATAGTGATAATAATAATAATTATTATTATTATTATTATTATTATGTATAATGACGAAAAATAAAATGAAAATGAAGATGATGATAATATTAAAGAAAATGAACATTTACAATATTATAATAATAGTAATAATAATAATAACGAAAATAATAAATAAAATGAAAATTATTATGATGGTGATAGTAATAATAATAATAGTAATAAAGAGAATAATCGTGGAAATAATAATGACGAAAGAAAATGAATAATAATAATAATGCCTTAAATTGTATAATAATAAATAATAAATGGATTAAAATTAGGAAAAAAAAAACCGAAATCATTGAAAATAGATAAGAAAATGTAAGAATAAAAGCAACTAAAAGATAATGAGACAAGAAACCAGAAATATAGAACTAAAATTAAACCCAGGAACCCCTGAAACTGAAACATACTAAATACAAATGCGACTAAAGAGCAAATAAAGAAATAAGTGGGGGAAAAAAAAGGAACAACAACAACAACAACAACAACAACAACAATAATAATAATAATAATAGGAAATAAAAAATGAAAATCGATGTAATACGAAAGGAGGGGACCGAAAAAGCTCTTCCAGGCTGACTCGCCCCCTCCCCGCCCTCTGCTTTGCCCTACAATCAGTCGCCCCCGGGTCTCGAACCCGCGGCCGCTCGGTCGGAGCTACCCCCGGGCTGGTGGTGTGAGGGGGGAGACTGCCGGGCCCCGATCGGGGTAGCAGCTCCTTGCTTGTGGCACAGGGCAGGGACCCCCCCGCCTAAGCTCGCCCCCTCCTGCGTAGTCCACACCGCTCCATATCGCGATTTAACGACCCCCCCCCTCCCGCCCCTCCTCCTCGGCCATTTTGGGTCACTTTTTGCCCCTAAAAGGCCTTTTTTTGGGTGTCCCTCAGCCCTCCCCAGCCCTGCTGCAGCTTTCACCGCCCCCAAACCCACCATTTTTAACCAGCAGCTCCCCAAATCTCGGCCATTTCCACTCAAAATTGGGGGGGGATTGGGGGGGTTCGCTCTGCTCCGCTGCTGCGGTAGGAAATTCCCCAAATTTTGCCCCAAATTTCGCTTTTTCCCCCCTAAATGTTAACTATTTCCCCTCCCCCCTTCGCTGCAGCCTCGATGCCAGGAAGGGAGAGACCCCCCAAGCCCCCCCCCCCATCTCCCCCTTTCCCAACTCCCATTAAAAACTAATTAACAACAACTAACAATAATTAACAGCAAATCCCGAGCCCTACGCCGAGAGCATCTCATCCCCCGCCTAGCCCCGCGCAGCGCCGCGCATCACCACCCCCATTTCCAGTCCCCAGGTGACCCCCCCCAAGGACCTCCAGCTCCCCGCAACCCTTTCCTGCCCTGCGTGCCGCAGTTGGGCTGCAAAACCCAAAGTGCGATCGTTTTTTGGCCCCAGATGAGAAAGGAGAGGAACAAAAAGGAAAGGAAAAGGGAAAATAAAATAGAGGAAAAAGGAAAAATGTTGAGGGAGAAAAAAATTGAGGGAGAATAAGGGAAAAAAAGGGAATGAAGAATTAAATTTGTTAAAAAAAATTGGGGAAATTAAAAATATCTGAGAAAAAAATATTCGGGGGAAAAAAAGCTAAAGATTTGGGGGGGAAAGTGAAAATACTGAGGAAGAAAAAAATTAGGAAGAATAAGAAAAATGGGGAAGAAAGAAATAAATTTGTTTAAAAAATTGGAAAAATTAAAAATATCAGTGGAAAAAAAACGGGGAAAAAATCTAAATATATTGGGGGGAAGTAAAAATGTTGAGGAGGAAAAATAATTTGGGAAGAATAAAGAAAATAAATGGGGAAGAAATAAATAAATTTGTTTAAAAATTGGGGAATGAAAAATATGGGAGAAAAAAATATTCGGGGAAAAAAACCCTAAAGATATTGAAGGGGGAAATAAAAATATTGAGGAGGAAAAAATTTAAATGTCAGAGAAAAAAACAAGAATCGGAAATAAATATTGGGGGAAAAACAAAGAAGAAAAATTAAGATATTTAAGGGGGAAAAAAATCCGAAAATAATAAAATTTTTAAAAGAGTAAAAATATTTTAAATAATTTCAAAATAAAATAAAAATAATAATTAGAATTTTTAAAGAATAAAATTAAAACATAATTAAAGTAAAAATTTTAATTAAAAATGGGGGAAAATAATTAAAAATTTGAAAAATTAATTTAAAATTTAAATTTAAAATTGGAATTTAAATTAAAACTGGAAATTGTAAGTAAAAGTTGAACTTTGAAATTGAAATTGAAATTAAAAGTGGAAATTTTAATTGGCATTTGAACTTTAAATTAAAAATTGAAATGTAAATTTAAAAATCAAGTAAATAACACAAATAAATACAATTAATAATGTAAATAATAACCAAATCATTATATTAAATTATTCACCTAATAAATAAATAAATATTTTAATGAATATAATTAAAAATATAGGGGAAAAGAAATATTCCGTTAAAAAAATATCTAGGGAAAGAAAAAAAAGATATTTAGGAGGAGGAAAAATCAGAAAAATAATAAAACAAAAATAGAATAATTAAAAATATTAAAACTAATTTAAAAAAATTGGGGGGGGAATTAATTAAAATTATTTCTTTTAATTGAACAATGAAATTTAAGCATAAATAAAATAAAATAAATAGATAAAAGTGAGTCTTCGAATACCAAATGAATAAATAATGCTGCTTAAATAATAAATAAGGAAACAAACAAACAAATTAATTAATATAACCCCCCAAAAAAAAGAGAGAAAAATATTAAATAACAACAACAGCAAAAACCTCTGAAAAACAGAAAATTATCAGAGAAAAAAAGATGAAAAAATAAAAGGAATCCCAAAGTTTTCCGCCCTCCGCGGATGTGTTTTTAAGGCTCCCTCGAACGCGACGCGGACTTCCCCTCCTGGTTTGGGTTTTTTTTTTCTCTTCCCCCTCCCTTTATTTTTTTTTCCAGCTCCAGGAAGGAAAAGAAGGAAAAAATCCGCGGCCAGGCTCAGCTCCGGGGGTCGAGGGCGTCCCGCGGCCGGCAGCGGAACTTCCGCATCCATTAGCTCCCGTTTAACTTCTAAGGGAGGAAAGAGAGGGGAGGGAGCTGCTGAGGAGGGGGCGGCCGGAGGTAGATGGATGGGGGGGGACAGGTACTGAGGAGAGGGGGGGCAGGTACAGGCGAGGGGCAACAGATACAGGCAGGGGAGGGCAGGTGCAGGCAGGAGGGGCACGGATAGGTGGGGGGGCAAGTACAGGCAGGGGTGGGGAGGTACAGGCGGAGGGGCCAGGTGCAGGCGGAAGGGCACAGATACAGGCGGGGTGGGGACAGATACAGGCAGGAGAAGGCAGGTACAGGCGAGGGGGGCAGGTACAGGTACAGGCAGGGTGGATAGATACAGGCTGGGGAGGGCAGATACAGGCAGCGGGGGGCAGGTACAGACGGGAGGGGACAGACACAGGCAGGAGAGGGCAGGTACAGGCAGGGGAAGGCAGGTACAGGCGGGGGGAGACAGATACAGGCAGGGGGGCAGGTAGAGGCAGGGAGGGCAGATACAGGCAGAGGGGGCAGGCACAGGCAGGGGGGCAGGCACAGGCGGGGGAGCAGGTACAGACAGGGGGGGCAGGCACAGACAGGGGGGGCAGGCACAGACAGGGGGGCAGGCACAGGCAGGGGGGGCAGGTACAGGCAGGGGGGCAGGTACAGGCAGGGGGGCAGGCACAGGCAGGGGGGGCAGGCACAGGCAGGGGGGGCAGGCACAGGCTGGGGGGGCAGGCACAGACTGGGGGGGCAGGTACAGGCAGGGGGGCAGGTACAGGCAGGGGGGCAGGCACAGGCAGGGGGGGCAGGCACAGGCTGGGGGGGCTGAGGATGTTTCGCTCTTCGCTTCCTTTCTTTCTCAATCCCTCTTTTCCTCGCTCCCATTTTCCTTCCCCATTAGCGGATCGATGCCTCCCCCCGGCCCCCCCCGGCCCCCAGCGCCATTACAGGGCCAATTTCCTCTCGCTGATCAATGCTCGCTCCTCCATCTCCCCTTCCTCTCATCCTCCTCATCCTCCGACTCCCCTCACTGTCCCTCTCCCCTCCGGCTACCTTTCCTACCCCATCACCCCCCGCCCCCCCCCCCCACCCCGCACCACTCCGGACTCCCCCACACTGTGCGTGGGGAGGGCGAGAAGCCTTCAATTCTCCTTGGGAACGCAGCCCCCCCTCGTGTCTTCATCCTCATCATCATCATCCTCATCCTCGTCCTCATCCTCCTTCCTTTTCCTACTCCATCATCCCACCACAACACCCCCAGTTCATGAGGGGTGGGGGCCACGAACTTTCATTCTGCATTGGGAAGACACCAACATTCCCCCTCCCTCCTCATCCTCATTTTCCTCCTCTTCCTCCTCCTCCTCCTCATCCTCCCTCCTTTACTCCCCCCTCCCCAAACCGTCAATTCATGGCGGGGAGGGGGGCGGGGGGGGGTGGCGATAAGCCTTCATTTCTCCTTGGGAAGGCACCAGCGAGTGCGTGTGTGTGTGTGTGTGTGCCCTCTTCACTTTCATCTTCATCTTCTTCCTCTTGCTTCCTCCTCCTCGCTTGGTTTTGGGGTTTTTTTTGTGTTTTGTTTAATTTTATTTAATTTAATTCCATTTTATTTGATTTTGCTTTATTTCGGTTTATTTCATTTTATTTTGTTTTATTTCATTTTATTTTGGTCTATTCAATTTTATTTCGTTTCGTTTCTTTTTTTTTTTCTCCTTTAATTTAATTTTATTTCATTTCATTTTAGTTTAATTTGATTCGATTCGTTTTTAATTAATTAATTTTTAAACTTAATTTATTTTTATTTATTTTATTTTCAATAACTTTATTGTTTTAATTTTATTGTTTTTATTTTTAAAATGTTTTTAATTTCTTTTACTGTTTTATTTTATTTATTTGATTTTATTGTTTTGATTTTTATTTTATTTTATTAATTTCTTTTACTATTTTATTTTATTTTATTGTTTTGATTTTACTGTTTTTATTTTGTTAATTTATTTTACTAATTTATTTATTTTATTTGGTTTATTTTCTTTTATTAATTTCTTTTACTATTTTATTTTATTGTTTTGATTTTACTGTTTCTATTTTATTAATTTATTTTATTATTTTTATTCGTTTTATTTTATTTTATTTTATTTTATTTTATTTTATATTATTTTACCTTATCTCAGTTTTCCTGATTTTTATTTTTAATTACATTGTTGGGTTTGTTTGGGTTTTTTTCACCCTCATTTTTTGCCTTCCTTCCCCCCCCTTCCTCACCTCCCTTCTCTCCTGCTTCTCCAAACTCTCTCCCTCCCCCGAAAGCGTTAACGGGCCCCGGCTGCGGCGGCAGCTCCGGGGCTGATTTATGGCTCCAATCTCGGTTCACTCAGAGTTCACCGGGATTTGCTGCTCCTCAGGGCTAAAGGATGGGCTCGCCTGACAGGTCTGACTGCTGGAAATGCCTCTCCCTCCCTCCCTGCCTGCCTTTTCCAACCGGGAAAAAAAAAATCCCTTTTTTCCCTTTAGTCCCCCCCCCGTTTTTTCCCCCCTCCTTTCTCGGTGATGAGCCCCACTCCCCCCCCCTAAAAAAAAAAGCCCTCAACCTATTGATGTCGGCAGGCATCAAGTGTGAGATGCTGCTTCACAAGCCCCTCTCCAAGAAAAATTCCCGATGCAGACAGAACCTTCCCCCCCTTCCCTAAATCCCAATGGAAATACAAACAGTTCCCCTCCCCCCCCCAAATTCTCCCCGCGAAGGTTCCAAACAAGTCCAATAGTTTATGGAAGGCACCGAGAGGTCCTCAACTCCCGCGGCAGCGCCAACCATAAATTCCCGACGTGACTTGGTTCCCAATGCGCCCCACAGCCCCCGCCCCCCCCTCCCCAAACCCTTCCTCAGCCCTTCCTCCTCCTGCACCCCGAATCTTCACCGGGGGGGTGGTGGTAGTTGTGTTCCTGCGTTGTGTTTTCTGCCCTCCCCTCGCCCCCCGAACTCTGCAGCGAGCAGCTCCCACCCTCGGGCTGTAAAATCCTCCTGGTGGGGAATGTTAATGAGATGCAAATGTGAGCAGCAGCTGGGCCACACGTGTGGCACCGGGCACGTGTGTGCCCCTACACGCGTGTCCATACATGTCCGCGTGTGCCCATACGTATGCACACCCCCAACCCCTGCTCCCATGTACCCAGGGGCACCAGGATCTGGCCCCGTCCCTGCCCAGGTGCCCGCTGCAGCAGCTGGAGTGATGCAGCAACGCTCAGTTGTCCCCCCCCCCGCCCCGATCTCTATGTGCCTCTCTAGGTACCTAGAGGTGTGTGCCCCTACACGCGTGTCCATACACGTCCACGTGTGTCCATACGTGTGCACACCCCCCAACCCCTGCTCCCATGTACCGAGGGGCACCAGGATTTGGCCCCGTCCCTGCCCAGGTGCCCGCTGCAGCAGCTGGAGTGATGCAGCAACACTCACTCCCCTCCCCCAGATCTCTATGTGCCTCTATAGGCACCCATAGGTGTCTGTACAGCCCTGGGCTTGCAGGCATCGGAAGGTGCCTGAGGGTGTTGTGTGGCTGCTTAAAGACCCCTCACACCCACCCACCCTCCCCCCGAGAGAGTGGTGTGGCCACGCGTGCCCTGCTGTGTGCCTCGCCCCCATACAATGTATAGGGAGGAGGTGTGGGGGAGGGTCTACAGGTGAGGCTGCAGGGATGCGCTGAAGGTCGTTGCACGGAGACAGCTCTGGGGAGGAGCTGGAGGGTGACGATGCACAGGGACGGAGCTGTGGGGTGCCCGTGGGGCTCTACGGCCTCGTGTCTGTGCGCCTGCAATTCCATGCAGCTCCGTTTCCATGCGGCTGGAATTTCGTCCGTCCCTGCGCCCCTCTGCCTGCGCTTCCCTCTGCCTTCGTCTCTCTGCCTCTCTCTTTCCGCGCCTGCAGCTCTGCGCATCCCTCTTTCCATATATCTGCAATTCCGCATGTTCCCATCTCCCTGTGCCCGCAGTTCCGCGCATCCCGCTTGCCACACAGCTGCGCTTCCATGCATCCCGGTTTCCATAGGTGGATGTTTTCCCTGGAAGGCATCCCCAGGCCCCTCTGCTCTCTCCAGCGTCCCCATGGGATAAGCTCAAGGTCACTCTCCCTCTTCCAGCCTCTCCCAGAGGACTCCTCTGGGGGCTCTTCCCCCTAGACCTGGCGGGCAGGAGCCATATCCCGATGGATTTCCGCCCCCACCCCGCTTCCAGGATCACCTCGACTCCTTCACACAGCTTCCCACGGGATCTGTCGCCAGCGGAGCCGTTCCCAGGGATGCTGATTCCTGATTCCCATCGCGATGCTGTGATCCTTCAGAACCTCTCAACAAGACCCTGCCACCCACCTATCCCGAAACCTGGAATTCTCAGAACCCCACCCAGATTCCATTCCAGCTCCTGCCATGGCTTTTGTTGCGCCTCAATTAACTGCCTGAAAACGATTCCTGTGACCATGAGTTTTAATCACAGACACTCCGCGTAACTCCCGCGTAACTCTCCATGCCAAGCATTCCGGTTTCTTGTCCCTTCCATTCCCGACGCCATTCCCCGATGCAGGAATGTGGTGGGAAGGGAAGGAGGGAGGGAAGGAGGGAGGGAGAGAAGAAGGAAAGGAAGGAAAGGAAGGAAAGGAAGGAAAGGAAGGAAAGGAAGGAAGGAAAGGAAGGAAGGAAAGGAAGGAAGGAAAGGAAGGAAGGAAAGGAAGGAAGGAAGGAAGGAAGGAAGGAAGGAAGGAAGGAAGGAAGGAAGGAAGGAAGGAAGGAAGGAAGGAAGGAAGGAAGGAAGGAAGGAAGGAAGGAAGGAAGGAAGGAAGGAAGGAAGGAAGGAAGGAAGGAAGGAAGGAAGGAAGGAAGGAAGGAAGGGATGAGAGGGATGCAGAGCGACTCTGCTCCGGGCTTGGGACCCCTCAGCCGCTCTCTGTCCCTGGGATTTAATCCCATCTCCTGTTCTCCGGAGGAGCTGGTGAGGATGTTCCTGGCTGCTCCACCTGGGAAGGCTGTGGGAATTGATCTGGAAAGGGATTCCTCATCCATTAGGCCACTGCAAACCTGCGCCTGGGTGTTCACCACCGCATCCTGTGCTCACCTCTGCTCCTGCGGGGTTAAATTAGGGAGAGACAGGACATGTGCTGCTGCTTCCCACCTTGCTCCATCCTTCTTTTAGCTTTTTTGGGGAATGATTTTGGGATCACAGCCCCCCCAGCCCCGGCCTTTCCCTCTCTCTCATCCATCCTTTGGGAAGAGAACGCTGGATTTGAGCATCCCGGTGCATCCACGAGCAGAGAAACCCACCGGCCTCAGCTACTTGGGATAAATCCCTCCATTGTATCCTGGGATGTGGTCTGGTGTTGGTGGCAGGGAATGCGTGTGCCCTCCCCCCCCCCCCCAAACCACCTTGCCCAGTCGCACCCATTCCTTCCCATTTTCCTTCCCGTGCCTTATTGTTTCCCAAGCAAAGAGAGCTGGAATTCCCTGGCATCTCTCGGGCGGGCTCAACCCGGCAGCTCCGCGCAATTCCCGCAGCTGTTTATGCGGCTTCTTTATTTTGATTTTACCAAACAAAGCACACAAAAACCCCACCCAAATCCCGGGAAAAAAAAATCCCAGCTCCATCCCAAACCCCAAGGTGAGGAGCAAGAGAATTCCTTGGCTCCAGCCTTTTTTTCTTCTTCGGGAGGATTATTCCATGTTTTTTTTAGGGAGCCGAACACTGCTCTCTTGTTCTTGGAATGGCTTTTTCCCATCTTGAGGCCGAAGGGGAGAGTGGGGGGGGTGGGGAAGGGGGGGGGGGATGTGGGGAAGGAGGAGCCTCACCCTCCGCTCACCCCCATCCATCACCCCGACAGCCCGCACTGGTCGAGGCCCCTCACCCTTTTCATCTCCCAGTTCGGCTGCAGCCTCCCAGTTCAACCCCAGCTTCCCACAATGATGCCGCCGCCGTCGCCGTCTGTAGCCGGCGCGACCACCTCCCCGCCGTGTCCCTGCCCTGCTCCCCGGAATTCCAGAGGGGGTGAAGGATGTGGGACCCTTCTCCGGGGTTGGAGGATGTAGGGGAGGTGGGATCGGGGGAGGGGAAAAAAATGAGAAGCAGTAAAAAGGCAGAAAAACAAAGAGGGAGAAAGGGAGAGGTGAGGAGGAGAGAAGGAAAATGAGGAGGAAAACGAGAAAAACAAAGAGGGGAAGCAAGAAGGGAAGAAGGGAAAAGATGGAGAGGAAAATGAGGAGGAGGGGGGAAATGAGGAGGGAAAAGGAAAAACACACAAACCTCCCCCCGCGACCCCTCCAAAGATTAGGAATGATCTTTCGCTCCTTCAGGAGCATCCACTTGGGACTGCAGCCACGGGATGCATGGAGCTGGGATGGGATATAGGTGGATGTGTGCCCTGGTGTCTGTTTTCACCCTCCTCAGTATCTTTTTCTCCTCCCTGTTGTGTCCAACCCCCCCTCACATCCTCTACCACCTGCACTTTTACCCATGAGAGAGGAGGATTTGCACCACCTTCTGCTTTCAGCTCCCCTCAACCGATGGGATAAGAGCATCCCAGGGGAGCATCCCGGCGTGGGGAGCATCCCCGGGCTGGGAGACATCCCGACGTGGGGAGCATCTCAGGGTGGGGAGCATCCTGGCGTGGGGAGCATCTCAGGGTGGGGAGCATCCCGGCGTGGGGAGCATCCCGACTCAGCAGCACACGGAATCCCGGAATCCCTGCATCCCGGCAGAGCCTCCCGCTCCGGCGCTGCCGGGAAACAGCTGCTGTGAGGGAATTACGGCTCCATCCCGGGAATTAAATCACAGCTCGGCGCTAACTCGATTGCCCCTGGTGCGGCAGGAGGTCAAACGGGCCTCGTGTGACGACCAAATGCTCCCAGGGAGCCTCTCCCCGCGCTAACGAGCCCAGCCGGGGGGGGGCACAGGGCATCGTGCTGCCCCCCACTCCAGCCCCAACCCTGACATCCTGCCAATTCTGCCCCTTCCCAGAGCGGATTTGTGCCCTCCTGCTCAGTCCTGGGGGGGATGTGGCGGGGGGTGAGCTGCTGGGGTTTGCAGGGGTGGGCACGGAGCTGCTCTGGCCGTGGGGAAGGTGAAGGTCGCCAGGTGATGGTGGCACACAAGGTGCGGCGTGTGCGAGGTGGTGGCCGTGGGCAGGAGGTGACCGCGGACGAGACAAAGCTGACGAGCAGGGTTTTAAAGGGTCCGTGCAAGAGCACGGCCTGGAGATGATGATGATGATAGTGATGATGATGATGGTGGGAGGTGTCTCGGTGCCAGAGCATCAGCTCAGCTCCCCTCCCTTTGCACCCTTATCCATACCTCAGCCACCCACAGGTCACCTCCTGGGGTGCAGGGTTGAAGTGGGGGCCAAGCCCCCTCGTGCGCTGGGCTGTCTGAGCCTCAAATCCACTTAAATTCCTCCTTCCTCAGGCCAATCTCACCCGAGGGGGGGATGTGGGTGGATGAAGCTCCCGGAGGGTGCCCAGAGCCTTCCCCAGTCCGTAAGGAATCGCTGGGATGGCCTCAAAAGTCCAGGAAAGCTGCCTCGAATCCATCTCTGGCTGCAGGTGGATCCAGCAGGGCAGGGATCTGAGACCCTGGCACACAGAGGAGGGAGACTTTGTCTTCCCCGTGGATTTAACAGGGAACGCCACAAGGAGATGGGAATTTGGGAAGCCCTCACCTCCACACCGCCTCATTCCCACCTCACCTTCCCACCACCAACCTTGTGCCGTTCGTCCCCTCCCTATTTCTCGCCACAAATCCACGGGTGATGAGCAAAGCAAGCCCCAGATATTCCTCCCCCCTCCCCCTCTCCCCATTTTCAGTGGGTTTTATCCCAAATCCCAGCGGAGCAGGAGGGTGGGAGGTGTGGGAAGCAGATGCTGGGGATCGCTGCCGTGACCTTTCCTTGCACCCTGCGCCGGGCGCGGAGGCTGCCGCCGCGGATTCTAATTTGGCGATTAATGTCACCGAGTCATTTGTCACCTGCCCCGGGGGGGACTCGGCGGATGTCAGCCCCACGACGTTCCCATTCCTGCCTCAATCCCTCCGGATGGAATTAGGATTGGGAGAGTCGATCAGCGAGGGTGGACCTGGGTGAAGGGTTAGGGACAGATTGGATTCCGGTTGGGAAGGGGAAGGAAGGAACCTTCCAGCTCCACAGGATTAAGCCCCCCAGAATTTCAAACGAGAAGGGAAAATGGAATGGAAAATGAGGAGGGAAAGGTAGAAAATGAGGAGGGAAAGGGGGAAAAATAAGGACTAGAAGGAGGAAAAATAAGGACGAAAAAAGGGGGGAAGTGAGGAGGGGAAAGGGAAAATGAGGAGGGAAAATAAGGAGCGAAATAAAGGAAATAAGGAGGAAAAATGAGGAGGGAAACGGGGAAAAAGGACGGGAAAGAGGAAAAAAATAAGGACAAAAAAAGGGGGAAATGAGGAGGGAAAGGAAGGAAATTAGGAGGAAAATAAGGAGGGGAAGGGGGAAAAACAAGGACGGGAAAGGAGGGGAAGGATAAAAAAAGGGGAAAGAATTAGGAGGGAAAAGGGGGAAAATAAAGAGGGAAAGAAGGAAATGAGGAGAGAAAGGGGGAAAAATAAGGACAGGAAATTAGGGGAAATAAAGACAAAAAAGGAGCAAAAGAGGAGGGAAAAGGCAAAAAAAAACAAGGACAGGAAAGGGGGGAAAATAACGACAAAAAAAGGGAAAGAGAGGAGGGAAAAGAGGGTAAAATGAGGAGGGAAAGGAGGAAAATCATCCCCCCCCCAAAAAAAAAAGCCCCAACCCATCGATCGAATCAAATCACCTTGGAGATGCTCCTGGAACAAACTGGGATGGATGGAGCACCCCGGAGCACCCCGGAGCATCCCGCCCCAGCCCGCAGAGCCGGGGGGGAGGAAGGGGAGGGAGCATCTTCCATCCTCACCTTCATTATCCCTTTAAATTAATTAAGGCGAAGGCTTTTGCTGCTTTCATTAAGCCTCTGAGCCGCGCTAATTAGCGACAGGCGGCAGCGCTGTGTCACCCCTCCTCAGCCCCCCCTAAGCCCCCCCCTTTTTTTTCCTTGGCTGTTAATCTCTGCGGGTACTAAGGAGGTCTGGGGGGGTTCGAAGTGGGGATGGGAGGCTCATGGATTTGGGGCGCGCTCTGTCACCCCCTCAGAGTTAGTCCCCAGGCTGGGATATGCCCTCTGAGGAAGCAGGGAGGAGGGGAACGGGGAGGGTTACCCCCTCCTGCTGCTGGCGGGGGAGGTCGATAAGCAGCATCCCGAGTGTCCTGCTAATGAGGGTGGGGTTCCTAATTACACCTGGTGGGTGGGTGGGGTAGGGACCGGTGGTAAATCTCGAGTGGGAAGCACTGGGATGCTGCTGGAGGGACGCTGAGGTCTCTCCCAGGGATCTGGGTCCTGGCCTGGCTGTGCAGGATGAATTCCAGAGGAGCTCCTCCTTGGGATGCGCAGCCCTGAGCAGCGCTGGCTCAGGCTCCCTCTGCAGTCAGTGGAGAGTATCGACAGCAGGCAGGGAATTCCGGGACGACATCCCCAAGATCCTGATCCTTTCCCGCTCCAGAAGCTGACCTAAGTCAGGCTGGGAGGGGAAAGGTGAAGTTCAACCAGGTCAGGCTGGTCCCCACTGTCCACATCACTCATCATCAACTGGGCTCCGTGGCTGAGCTGCATCCCTGCATCCCAGCACCCCTGCATCCCAGCATCCCTGCATCCCTGCATAGTGGGGTTGGGAAGGGAACTCTGGAGCTCAGCCAGTCCAACCCCCCTGCTCTAGCAGGGACACCCAGAGCAGGCTGCCCAAGGTGCCAATGTCCAGGAGGCTTTGGAGCTCCCCAGAGGAGACTCCACAACCTCTCTGGGCAGCCTGCTGCAGGCCTCCAGCGCCCTCATGACAGAGAATTTTCTCCTCCTGCTCAGCTGCAACCTCCTGAGCTCCACTGTGTGCCCCTTGCCCTGTCCCTGAGCATCACTGGGCACAGTCTGACCCATACT
This sequence comes from Pogoniulus pusillus, assembly GCF_015220805.1. Classification (NCBI taxonomy): domain Eukaryota; kingdom Metazoa; phylum Chordata; class Aves; order Piciformes; family Lybiidae; genus Pogoniulus; species Pogoniulus pusillus. The sequence goes on along the minus strand of NW_026974538.1, from coordinate 306,378 downwards.
TCCTTCCTTCCTTCCTTCCTTCCTTCCTTCCTTCCTTCCTTCCTTCCTTCCTTCCTTCCTTCCATCCCCTCCGTCCTCCCCTCTCTCTCTCCTTTTCTCCCTCTCTCCTTCTGCTCTCCTCCCTCCCTCCCTCCCTCCCTCTGGCTCTCCCTCTGGCTCTCCCCTGCCAGCAGCTCTGTTTGGAGAAGATCCCTGATGGCTTTCTGGATCCCATGAATCTTCCTGGGAAGTCAACGACCTCAGCCAGGCGGCTCCGAGCAGCTCAGCTGCCAGCAAAGGTCACCCCAAGCTGCCAAGCACCACAAAAGCCAAGGGCTGGGGGCCAAAATCCACACTTTTAAGCCCCAAAAAGCTGACCCTGAGGCAAGTTCCCTCCCCAGAAGCCTGGAGGGAGCTGCAATCCCCTCCCTGCGGGTGGCTTCTGTAGCAAATTGGGGTGAATCCACCTCCTGCTGAGCCTTGTCCTGGGGATTTTCAAGGCAAATCAGAGCTCTTTGATGGGAAAATCTGGGGAGCATCCCAAATATTCCAGCAGCATCCAGGACCTGTGCAAAGAGGAGGAGAAATGAAGTGTGGGGGGCGGAAGTAGAGGGGGGTTTGGGGCTTCCTGCAGCCATGGAGCCCAAACTTTGCTTTTCCAGGGCAGGAAAAAGAGTGGGAAATGGTTGAGCTTCTCCTAAAGCTCATCATGAACCTCACTAATCCCCCAGCAGGGCTGAGTGCTCCCAGGAGCTGCAGGGATGAGCCAAGGAAGGCAGCGGAACGAATGCACCCAGCAAGGAGCCAGTGTGGGGCTTAGGGAAGGGGTTTGGCTTTGAGCTCCTGGCTGGGAGCTGATCCCCTCCCAGCTCAGCCCAGACAGATGAGACCAACAGCAGTAAGGAGTGGTGGAAGCCTGGGGAGAGTGGGGGGCAGAGGAGTGGGCGCTGAGGTGGGTTGAGGACGTTGCTCAGAGGGTTGTGCAGGGCTCCTTGGAGGCCCTGGAGCCTGTGGTGATCCTCAAGGGGTAGATCCAGTCCTTGCTCAACATCTTGACCTGGATGGAGGGCTGGGGCAGGCCCTGCAACCAGTTTGGTGATGGGAACAGACTGGGAGGGGTGGTGGCAGGACCTGGCCAGGCTGAGGAGCTCAGGGCTGAGGAACCTCAGGGAGTCCAAGCCAGGGCACATGCAAGGTCCTGCCCCTAGGGAGGAAGAGCCTCCTGCAGCAGGACACCCAGGGGTGAGCAGCTGGAAAGCAGCTCCGTGGGGAGGGACCTGGCAGGGCTGGGGGACAGCATCCAGGGGGCCCTGAGAGCTGCCTTCCAAGGGCACAGAGTCACAGCAGCAGCCAGGCTGGCACAGCCCCTCGGGGTCACCTCTAACCCTGCTCTGCAAGGTTCACCTTCAGCCACATCCCTAAGCACCACCTCCAAAAGGGATCCTGCAGGAAGGCTGCAGAGGGAGCTCTGGCTGCTCTCTGGGCTGCAGTGCACACTGCTGGCTCCTGCTGAGCTTCTCCTCCAGCAGCACCCAAAAAGCCTCAAGGTGCTGAGCTCGAGAGGGGCTATGGAGGCTTGAGTATGAACCTGAGAGCTGACTCAGCACCTCTGCTGGCTTTGGTGGACCAGGTGAGGTTGGTGGGAGCCCAACAACCCTGAGTCTCACTTGAGCCTCACTTCCAAGTCTCACTTCTGAGTCTCACTTGAGTCTAAATTCTGAGTCTCACTCCTGAGTCTCACTTCTGAGCCTCACTGAGTCTAACTCCTCCTGCCAGTCACAGAGAGGCAAAAGCCTCCCTGGGCTCAGAGGCTGCCCAAACATCTCTGCCCCAGCTGCTTCCCTCTGGATTTCAATCCCCATCCACCACCACTCCACCTCATCCATCCAGGCCCCTAAGAGGAGGATGTGAGGTTTGGCAGCTGGGCACAGCTCCTGCACCGTCCCTTCTCCCCTCTAAACAAGGCCAAAGCCTCCCTGGTGCCCTCAGCCTAAGTGTCTTGTTTCCATTAGCTGATGGGCAGCTACTCAGGCAGCTCCTGAAGTGTCTCAGCAGAGGGATTTGGCCATGAAGTGTTCTCCAGGTAACCATCGGGAGAGCTTCAAACCATTTCATTACAGACGCAAATGCCTCTCTCAGCAATGCTCAGGTGGCCACTTAGTGTCATCTTTATCCCAGGCCAGAGGCTCCTCCGAACGGATGAGGCTCCAAGATCCAAGTTCCTCCTTTGTTTAATGGACCTGGAGCTGTTTAAATCACCGCCGGGGCTGAAGCCTCCTCCCGCGCAGGAGCCCATCAAAAGCTTCCCCATTGCCGCCTCGTTCATCACCGGGAGGGGATGGAGGCTTCCACCGAGCCCCTGCCGGAGCCCGCCCGGGCTAGGGCACGCTTTGGCCCTCTCCAGGCAGGGCTGGGACACTCCTTGGCACCCAAAGGTGCCACCTCTGCCCTCCCACGCACCATGGCTGGGGTGGGTGCTCTTGGCTCTGGTGCTCTGATGTCAACCCTGGAGCCTTTTCCTCCTCCCTTGAGCTGGGGACCCCCAAATCGTTCCCCTGCCAGGACACTCAGCCCCCAGGGACACTCAGCCCCCTTGGTGAGCGGGAGGAGAGCTACTGAAGGTGGCAAAAGCACTGCTGGGACCTGTGGGGATCCGATGGGGTTGGGGATCTGATGGGGTTTGGGATCTGATGGGGTTGGGGATCAAATGGCTTTGGGGATTCAGTGGGCTTGGGGATCTGATGGGGTTGGGGATCTGATGGGTTTGTGGTCCTGATGGGTTTGGGGGTCCCCATGGGTTTGAGCTCCTCACCTCACGAAGGACATGGAGGTGTTGGAGTGTCCAAGGCAGAGCTCTTCTGCAGACCCTTCCCCAGCTTCATGGGCACCACTGTTGGGTGCCCACTTCAGCATGGCCCATGGAGAAGAAGCATCCTCCCCGTGGGCAGCTCAGAGCAAAGCCAGGCCCTGGGGGTTGGTGTGGCAGAGCCTGTGCCAGGTGCTGCTGCTGGGCTTTGTGGTGAGCTTTGGGATGCTGAAGGTGGACCCAAGGAAAAAGTCCTTCAAGGAGAAACATTTTCACTGTGAGGGCTCAAAGCCCTGGGGCAGGCTGACACTGGAGAGCTTCCAAACCCACCTGGCCCCTGTGCCCCTGGGCAAGCTGCTGCGGGTGCCCTGCTGGGGCAGGGCTGGGTTGGCACTGGGTAGAGCTCCAGAGGTCCCTTCCAACCCCAACCACGCTGGGATTGCTGTGACCAGAGGAGAGGTCTCCACCACCAGGCCATGGACTCTCCACTCACAGCAGCCCGGGACCCCCAACCCCTCCCTGCTCGGAGAGGAGAGCCCTGGAAGCACCGACCCCAGCCCCCCCCGGACACCACAGATTTACAGCTGCCCCCTCCCACGCCTTGGTAAGCCTCAAGCCTCCCCCTCCCCACCCAGCCCTGGGCACCATCACCTCCACGGCTTTGGGTTCCCCACCCCGGGGGGGGCAGAGGCGTAAATAAATCCTGCCTGTCCCACGGTGATCCATGCGCTGGGGGGGGTGGGCTGGGGTCACCCCCAGCTTCCCACCGGCCATAAATCTCCTGCTGGGTGGCTCCACCCGAAGTGTTCTGTGAGTGTCTGGGATCAGGATGAAGAACGGCAGCGGGGGGGGGGGGGAGCTGCAGCCCTGCCCCCGGCAGTGACTTATCTGCGGCAGGAGCAGAGGTTGGCATCGGAGCGAGCCTCAGCCTGGGCCAGCGACTGCTGTGCGCCACCGGGGGGGGGGGGGGGGGGCGGGAAGGGGGGCTGGGGATCCGGGGGGCTGGGGATCTGATGGCATTGGGGTTCTGATGGGGCTGGGGATCTGATGGCATTGGGGTTCTGATGGGGCTGGGGATCTGATGGGGCTGGGGATCTGATGGCTTTGAGGATCTGATGGGGTTGGGGTTTGAGATCTGATGGAGTTGGGGATCTCTGGAGGTCCCTCCTAGCCTCTAACCTTCCCTGATCTCTGGAGGCCCTTTCCAGCCTCTAACCTTCCCTAATCTCTGGAGGTCCCTCCCAGCCTCTCACCTCTGCTGACCCCTTGAAGCCCCTTTCCACCCCCTGCCACTCCATGAGCTGATGCCCTCTGGAGCTTCCCTTCTAACCTTCCAAACCAATCTCACCACATCCTTGGGAGCCCTTTGGCAGCTGAGCCTTGGGGGGAGCTCCTCCAGCCGAGAAGAGGAGGCCAAAACTTTGCTCCTCAGGCCACGTGGGGCTGGAAAAATCCAAGGAATAATTGAACAGATCCCTAATTTATCTACTTGGAGCTCCTCTGCAGCTTCCTTTTCATCATCCTGGAGAGGGACAGAGGATAATTGGTGCTGTGGAAGTCATCAATCCTGGGGAGTGATCTTCCCGTGTGGGACAGCAGCAATTGCTGTCAGGTGATGACAGCATCGTGTCAAGATCAATGACAGCTTCAACCTGCTCCAGTTATGGGCAATTGGGGACAATAAAACCAGAGACAAATGGAGGGAACAAGCTCCAAGTGAGCCAGAGGTGGGAAATAAAGCATCAGTTTTCTGCTGGGAGAGGGAAGAAGGGAGGGAGGGAAGAAGGGAGGGGAGGAGAGGGAGGGGATGGAGGGAAGGAAGGAAGGAAGGAAGGAAGGAAGGAAGGAAGGAAGGAAGGAAGGAAGGAAGGAAGGAAGGAAGGAAGGAAGGAAGGAAGGAAGGAAGGACGTAAGTATGGGTCAGACTGTGCCCAGTGATGCTCAGGGACAGGGCAAGGGGCACACAGTGGAGCTCAGGAGGTTGCAGCTGAGCAGGAGGAGAAACTTCTCTGTCGTGAGGGCGCTGGAGGCCTGCAGCAGGCTGCCCAGAGAGGTTGTGGAGTCTCCTCTGGGAGCTCCAAAGCCTCCTGGACGTTGGCACCTTGGGCAGCCTGCTCTGGGTGTCCCTCCTCGAGCTGGGGGGTTGGACTGGCTGAGCTCCAGAGCTCCCTTCCCAACCCCACTATGCAGGGATGCAGGGATGCTGGGATGCAGGGATGCTGGGATGCAGGGATGCAGCTCAGCCGCGGAGCCCAGTTGATGATGAGTGATGTGGACAGTGGGGACCAGCCTGACCTGGTTGAGCTTCACCTTTCCCCTCCCAGCCTGACTCATCTCCTGGAGCGGGAAAGGATCAGGATCTTGGGGATGTCGTCCCGGAATTCCCTGCCTGCTGTCGATACTCTCCACTGACTGCAGAGGGAGCCTGAGCCAGCGCTGCTCAGGGCTGCGCATCCCAAGGAGGAGCTCCTCTGGAATTCATCCTGCACAGCCAGGCCAGGACCCAGATCCCTGGGAGAGACCTCAGCGTCCCTCCAGCAGCATCCCAGTGCTTCCCACCTTGGGATTCAGGGATCCTCTGGGCTTGAGAAAAAGACAACGAGGAGGAAACCCACTGGCAGGAGGTGATTGGGAGCTCAGAGGTGATCAGAGGCTCAGAGGTGATCAAGAAGCTCAGAGGTGATCAGAGATTGGAAGCTCAGAGGTGATTGGAAGCTCAGAGGTGATCAGAAGTTCTTTCATCCATCCCCAGCTGCCTCCCTGAGCACTCTCCAGCTGCAGCTCCCAGCCGCTGCCACTCGCCGCAGCCTTCCCCGGGCTCGGCGCGGATGTTTTACGGCCCCAGGGCAGGGAGTGCGAGGCGGAGCTCGGGCTTAGATTTCTAATGACACTCGGAGCTGCTTCAGTGACTCCTCCGGCTCCTGCCAGCAGCAAAGCAGTCTTGAGCCATAAAAGAGAGCGAGAGGCCAAGGCCTCACCTGCTGGAGAAGCTCCAGATGCTCCCTCTCTGCTTCCCGGCTGCAGGATATTGATGTCCTGGGAGCTGCTTTGCTCCCTGAGCGGATGGAGGAGAAGGCTCCAGGATGGTTTTGCTCTCTCCTTTCGCTGCTGCTTTGCAGCTTCTCAGCCCTGAGCAATGCTCCGTGGGGCAGAACTGCTGCTTCGTGTCCTCCTCCTGCTTCTCTTCCTCCTGCTTCTCTTCTTCCTCCTCTTGCATCTCTTCTTCCTCCTCTTCTTGTATCTCCTTCCTCCTCCTGCTTCTTTTTCTCCTCCTGATGCCTTCTGCTCATCCATCCATCCATCCATCCATCCATCCATCCATTCATTCCTCCCTCCTTCCATTCTTCTCTCCCTCTCTCCATTCCTCCCTCCCTTCCCCATCTCCCAAGGGACACAATCCCTGACTCCAGGGGAGGTGTAAATCTCCCCCACCCCAGCGCCAGACCCGCAGGGACCTTCGGAGCGCCTCAGGCTGCCCTGGGCAGTGATTTCCAACTCCCGCTCCTGCCTCTCCGCCGCTCCCAGGCAATCCCCGGGGCGGGCGGGGACATAAATCTGGAGTCGGGAGCCAGGAGCCGTGGAGGCTCCGCCTGGAGCCGAGGTGGTGCTGGGGATCCTCCGCTGGGCTCCGGGCAGATGGATGAGTGCTCTGCAGCCATAAATATCCTGATCCATGGCTCCTGCCTCCGGCTCCGCCGCTTCGGCCACGCTCCGCTGCTTTCCCACCCGCCTGGAAGGATCATTCCCGGGCAGTGTCCTGCGGGATGTGGCTGCTGCAGCCGGTCCAGAGGAGGGCCACGAGGATGCTGAGAGGGCTGCAGCAGCTCTGCTATGAGGACAGGCTCCAGAGTTGGGGCTCTGCAGCCTGGAGAGGAGAGGAGAGGGCTTGGAGGAGGTCTCGGAGTGGCCTTGCAGGAGCTGAAGGGGGCTGGGGAGGGAGTATGGACAAGGGCTGAGGATGAGGAGGGGGAATGGGTTTAGACTGGCAGAGGGGAGATTGAAGCTGGCTGTGAGGAAGATGAGCTGAGGAGGGAGGCAGACTGGAGGGGCAGGGAGCTTCTGGAGGAGTGGAAGATCAAAGAGAGGCTGCAGCAGCCCCGGAGGGAAGGGAAACATCCCAGGAAGAGCCCAAGGGCAGAGCTCATTGCCGCCTGCGGCTACCTGAGGGGAGGCTGTGGCCAGGTGGGGTTGGGGTCTGCTGCCAGGCAGGGAAGGGAAGGGGGAAAGGAAGGGGGAAGGGGGAAAGGAAGGGGAAAGGGGAAGGGGAGGGGGAAGGGGGAAAGGAAGGGGGAAGGGGAGGCTCTGATGTGTCCCCGTGGGTCTCTGGGTGCCCAAGGAGAGGCTCAGGCAGCCCAATCCCATCCATCCCCCACCAGAAGGGATTCGCTGGCACCGAGGCTGGCAAAGAGCAATGCCAGGAGCTGGGAGCTGCAGGCTGGAGCCTGATGACATCACGGGGGGGGTTGGTGGCATCTGCGTCCTCTCGTAGCTGTGACGTCACTGCCCCGCGGGGCTGGGGGGGAAGAGATTAATAAATGTGAAGTTATTAATCTACAAATCCAATTCTTGCCCCCCCCGCCCGCCCCCAGGCCCCCTCCCCCCCCCCCCCCCCGCCCTTTTGACCCGGCAGGGGCTGAGCCCAGGCGTGACCCGGTCAGGAGCTGCCCCCAAGTCAATCAGCAGCCCTCATTAGCATAAAGTTGAGAGCTGGGGGGTGATTAATGAGGGTGATTGATCATTAATGCAGAGGACTTAATTATTGCCAGCTTAAAAAGTGGGGGGGGGGGGGGGGGGCGGGAGGGGGAATATGGATGGAGAAGGGGAAAATGTTCAGGGATTGAGAGAGAGGAGGAGGAAGGGAGGGGGAGGAAGGTTGGAAAGAGGCAGGGGAAGAGGCTGAGACTGAAGTGGGCAGAGGCTAATAATAACGGCAACAATAGCACTAATAATAGCACTAATAATAGCACTAATAATAGCACTAATAATAGCACTAATAATAGCACTAATGGCAGAGGAGGGGGAAAAGGAGGGGGTCGGAGGGAAATGAAGGGGAGGGGGAGAGAGGAGTTGGGGGAGGAGAAATGTTGAGGTGAAAGGGAAGTGAGGAGGAGGAGGAGGAGTTGTTATTATTAACATTAAAATCTAATAATGGATAAAACAAACGGAATGTTGTTAATTAATTAAGCATTAATAAACAAAACACTTATTTACTAATAAGTAATAATCACATTTATTAATAATCAATCATTCATTAATAATTTATTAATAAATAATAATTATAAAAACAATACATTCAAATAAAGGATAAAACTAATATAATAATACATTATTAATAGGCTCGTTATTTATCAAGCCATAAAGATTAATTAATATTAATTAAAAGAACTGTTCAAACACGAAAGGATTAATTAATATTACACATTAAGAGAGCTCTGAAAACATTGAACTAAGATTAATAATAAGCACTGAATAGTAATATTAGTTGACATTAATTACTAGTTTGTTAACATTAATTATTAGTTGATTTGCATTAATTATTAGTCGATAAACATTAATCATAGCTTATTAACATTAATTATTAGTTGCTTGACATTAATTATTAGTCGATTAACATTAATCATAGCTTATTAACATTAATTATTATTCGGTGGACATTATTACTCGATTAACATTAATTATTAGTTGATTGACGTTAATTATTATTCGATGGACATTAATTATTACTCGATTAACATTAATCATAGCTTGTTAACAGTAATTATTGATTGCATTATTAGTCGATTAACATTAATCATAGCTTATTGACATTATTAGTTGATTGACATTATTAGTCGACTGACATTAATTATTAGTTGATTAACATTATTAGCTGATTGACATTAATTATTACTCGATTAACATTAATCATAGGTTAGGAACATTAATTATTAGTCGATTGTCATTATTAGTTGATTGACATTATTACTCGATTAACATTAATTATTCTTTATTACATTAATTATTAGTTGATTGACATTAATTATTCGTTTATTAACATTAACCATAGTTTATTAACATTAATAGTTGATTTGCATTAATTATTCCTCCATTAACACCAATTATTAGTTTATTACATTATTAGTCGATTAACATTGATCAAATATTAGTTGGTGAATATCAATTAAATATTAGTTGATGAATATTGATTATTGGTTGAAATAATCTTGATTAAAGCACAATTAAAGCAACGCTAATTAAATGTCCATTAAATGGATCCATGTATTAGTCAAATAATCGATCAATTATTAACTTCATCTTTCAGAGCAGTTATTAATGACTAATTAAAAAACAATTAAAAGATTACAACAAATATTAATTAAAATATCGAACGCAATAATAATAGCTAATTAATAATGTTAATTAATCGTTATTAACGACATGCTCGTTAAATGCATTCTCAGTTAACCTATTGATTACCAATCGCCGGAGCCTTCTGATCAGTTATCAATCCGGTATTAATTAAATCAAACATTAATTGAGCTGTGGAAACATTGAACTCACAACAATAAACACTGAATATTAATTAGTAGTTGAAATAATCTTTAATAAAGAGCAATTAAAGCAATGCTAATTAAATGTGCATTAAGTGGATCCATTTATTAGTTCAATAATCGATTATTAATTGCAGCTTTCAGAGTATTTACCGATTAAAAATCAATCAAAAGAACGATTACAACAAATATTAATTACAATATGAAGCACCATGATATTAATTAATAATATTAATCATTAATCTCAACGTCAGGCTCATCAAATGCATTATCAGTTAACCTATTGATTACCAATCGCCTTCTGATCAGTTATCGATTCGATATCAATTAAACCATTGAATGAAACCAACAACCATGAACACTGAATAGTTGGGATCAGCTTTATTAAGGACTAATTAAAGCAGCGCTAATTAAGCAGGCCGGGGGGGGGGCTGCAGCCGTTATCGATCCAGCAGTCGCTGACTGCCGCCAGCAGCTCCCGGCCACGTCTGAGCCTCGGAGACCCCCGGGGGGGCTGCGGGGGGGGGAGGACCCAAACTGAGGGCACCTGGGGAGGGGCTTCAGGTGCTGCTCGAGGGGGGGATGGGGCTGAGGCTGAAGGTGAGGAAGATGACTGGGATGCAGATGAGGAGGATGATGATAGGGAGGAGGATGATGACCACAGGGAGGCAGAGGAGGAAGAGGATGATGACAGAGATGTAGAGGATGAGGACAGGGAGGATGAGGATGACGATAGGATGCAGAGGAGGAGAAGGAGGACGTAGAGGATGATGAGGAGGAGGAAGAAGATGATAGGAATGCAGAGGAGGAGAAGGATGAGGAGAAGGAAGGTGATGAGGACAAAGAGGAAGATGAAGAGGAGGAAGATGATGATAGGGATGCAGAAGAGGATGAGGAAGATGATGATAGAGATGCAGAGGATGAGGATGGTGATGACGACAGGGATGCAGAGGAGGAGGATGAGGAGGAAGACGATGATGAGGAGGATAAGGATGAAGATGCAGACAAGCCTGATGACGAAGCTGAGGATGATGATGATGATGGGAGCCTTCCCCCTGTCCCCGTCCCCCCCCTTTGCCTTTGTTTCTCCATCGCTGCCTCTGTGTCTGCTGCCAGCTGCTTCCTTCCTTCTCCTCCTCTTCATCCTCTCAGTTTGAGCCCGCAGGGGGTCGCGGGTGGGGGCAGGACCCAACCCCTCCCCCCCTTTTCCACCCCTTCCCCCCCAATAAAATTGTCTCTGACCCCCCCCCCCCGCGGTGATTTTTTGGGGCTATTTTGCCCCTTTTGGGGCACCTGCTGGCACGGGGGCGTGGGCAGGGGTCCCCCCCCGTCAGTATTTGCGCCCCCAGAAGGGGGACTGGAGGAGTTGGGGGGGGGGTCATTGGTTGGGGGGGTGTTGAAATGTGGTCCTCGTGGGGTGGTCCTGGCACTCAGGTGGCACCTAAGGGGGCACAGACCTCTAGGGGCACCTCCTCAGGACCATCAGCCCCCACCCTGCACTCCCCAATCCATTTCATGCACCCCACCCCCCGCCCCCAACTCCCCATCTGCACCCCCTGGGGCGGGGGGGGGCTTACAGTGGGGACCCCCTCCAACCCCCTCACCCCCCCACCCCCCACCCAGGGCCAGGTGCCCCCCACCCATGGGCACAGCACCCAAAAGCAGGACACAAAAAGGGCAAAAGGACTCCAAAAAAGGACAATTTAAAGGCAAAGAAAAGGATTGAGAGGCCCCAAAGTGGGGGGGGTCGGGGGGGGTTAGGGGAAACTGAGGCACGGGACGGGGACCCCTCCCTGGCAGCCTCTTTAGTGTTCAACTGGCAGGACTTGAGCCTGCCGCTGAGTGGTGCCCCCCCGGCCAGGTCCTACCTGGGTAAAGGGGGCACAGATCCACCCCCACCCCTTCAAAGTGCCCCCCCCCAGACCAGCTCCTGCCTGGGTGAGCTGGGCATAGACTCACCCCCTAAAAGTGCCCCCCCCTCGGGGGAACAGCTCCTACCTGGGCAAGCTGGGCACAGATCCACTCCCACCCCCTAAAAGTGCCCCCCAAGACCAGCCCCTACCTGGGTGAGGTGGGCACAGACCCCCCCCTCAAAGCGCCCCCCCAGAGAAGCCCCTACCTGGGTGAGCTGGGCAGTAACCCCCCCCCCCCCGGGGGAACAGCTCCTACCTGGGTAAGATGGGCACAGATCCACTGCCAACCCCTACCTGGGTGAACTGGGCACAGTCCCACCCCCCAAAGCGCCCCCCCCCGAGCAGCCCCTACCGGCCCGAGCCGGGCACAGTCCCACCCCCTAAAGGTGCCCCCCCCGAGCAGCCCCTACCTGGGTGAGCCGGGCACAGACCCCCCCCAAAACGCCCCCCCGAGCAGCCCCTACCTGGGTGAGCTGGGCACAGACCCCCCCCCCCATAGCGCCCCCCCGAGCAGCCCCTACCTGCCCGAGCCGGGCACAGACCCCCCCGAGCAGCCCCTACCTGCCCGAGCCGGGCACAGACCCCCCCCCATAGCGCCCCCCCGAGCAGCCCCTACGTGCCCGAGCCGGGCACAGACCCCCCCCAAAGCGCCCCCCCGAGCAGCCCCTACCTGCCCGAGCCTGGCACCGTGCCCCCCCCAAAGCGCCCCCCCGAGCAGCCCCTACCTGCCCGAGCCTGGCACCGTGCCCCCCCCGCCGCCGCCCGCCGCCAGCAGCCGCAGCACCCCCAGCTCCGCCAGCCGCTCCCGTGCCAGCCGCTCCCAGCCGCCGCGGGCGCGGGCGCTGCGGGGGGAGGGGTGGGGCAGGCTCTCTACCCGCACCGCGGTGCCCGCCGCCGCCAGCGCCCGCCGCGCCCTGCGCTCCGCGAACCGGCCCAGCCCCACGACCATGCCCACGCCCAGGGTGCCCACGGCCCGCGCCAGCGCCCGGTCGCAGGCCGCCAGCAGCTGGCACCGCCGCGCCGCGGGCAGCTCGGCGGGGGTGAGGTTGCGGCCGCTGGCGGCGAGGAAGAGGAGGGGGCAGTGGTTGTGGACGAAGCAGTGGCGGAAGAAGCGGTGGGGGTCGGGGCAGAGGCTGCGGATGAGCCCCCAGAACCTGGCGCCGCTCACCTCGGCCCGGGGGCAGCTCAGCCCCAGCACCGGGCGCTTGGGGTGCTCCTGGGGGGGCTTCCCCACCCCCCCGCTGACCCCCAGCCACTCCCGGACGTGCCAGGCCTCTCCGAAGGGCACCTGCGAGACGGGGGGGGGGGAAGCAGGGGGCTGGCATCATCCCCTGGCACCAGCTGCGTCTGCCCCGGGGTGGAGCCTGGGGAGGGGCACCTCGAGGAATGGGCACCCCCAAAGTGCCTCAGCTGCTGCTGGGCCTCAGCCTCCCCCAGCTGGAGATGGATGTGGGCACAGCTGGGGCACCTCCCCAGTGCCCCCCATTGCCAACCCCCACCCCCAGTTCAGCTCCCCGGGCACAACCTCCCCCAGCTCAGCCTCCTCTGGGCCTCAGATTGCCTCTCCCAAGACCCCCCAGGGATGAACTGGGACCCCCTGGGCACCTCCCATGCCCCATCTGCCTCCCGTGGGGGCGCCCATGGTACCCTCTGTGGCATCTGGGACCACGGAGGGGTCCTCTGGGTGCCAGGAGCACCCTGAGGTGGTGCCCACAGTACCCACAGGGCACCCAGAGGGCCCCTCCGTGCTCCTCACGGCACCTCCACGGCCTCAGCTTCCCCCCGTGGGTACAGGGGGGGGTGCCCAAACGCTGCCCGCTGGGCACAGCCGCCCCCGGGGCCCCGGCGCGGCGCCGTACCCCGGTCTGGGCCATGCCGAAGGGCCCCGGGTTCATGCCCAGGAAGAGGACGCGCTTGGGGCCGCGGCAGTAGCGCCGCACGAAGCAGCAGTGAGGCTCCCAGGCGTACTCCAGGGGGCTGTAGATGAGGCTCACAGGCTCCCCGCCCAGCGCCAGCCCCCGCAGCGCCGCCAGCTGCTCCTGCTCCAGCCGCAGGAACCGCTCCGCCAGCTCGCCCTCGGGCCCCTCAGCTCCCTCCTCATCCTCATCCTCATCCTCCTCCTCCTCCTCCGCGGCTTTCGCCTCCGCCGCCGCCGCGGTCACCGCCGGCGCTGCCTCAGCTGCTGCCTCCTCCATGCTGCCATCGCCTGGCGCCTGCGGAGGGGACGAGAGGGTCAGAGGCGGGGGACAGGGGACACAGAGCCCTCAGGGGGGGACCTGTGCCACACGGCGGGGGGGAGGGGGAGAGGGGCAGAGGGGGAGAGGGGCAGAGGGCATCAGGCAGAGTGTGCCCAGCAGAGGCAGGGAGGTTCTCCTGCCCCTCTGCTCTGCTCTGCCCTGCTGAGAGCTCATCTGGAGCTCTGCCTTCAGTTTGGGGCTCCCCAGCTGAAGAGGGACAGGGACTGCTGGAGAGGGTCCAAGGGAGGCCTGTGAGGATGATGAGGGGACTGGAGATGAGAGGCTGAGGGCCCTGGGGCTGAGAGTCTGGAGAGGAGAAGCCTGAGAGGGGATTGGATCAATGTCTGTGACTATCTGAGGGCTGGGGACAGGCTCTGGGGGTCAGCAGGGGGGGTCAGGCTGTGGGGGTCAGCAGGGGGGGTCAGGCTCTGGGGGTCAGCAGGAGGGGTCAGGCTCTGCTCACTGCTCCCTGGGGCAGGCCAAGCAGCAGTGGGTGGAAGCTGCAGCACAGCACAGGAGGTTCCAGCTCAGCCCAAGGGGAACTTTGCTGTGAGGGTCCCAGAGCCTGGCCCAGGCTGCCCAGAGCGGCTCTGGAGCCTCCTTCCCCGGAGCCTTCCCAGCCCTGCCTGGATGTGTCCCTGCGTGCCCTGAGCCCTGTCCGGGGGTGGCTCTCGGTGGTCCCTTCGGGTCCCTTCCCACCCCTGGCATCTGTGGGAACGGAAGCGGAAGGGAACGGGAATGGGACGCGGAAGGGTCCCTGTGCGGCTCTGCCCAGCGCCCCCCTCCCGGTGCCACCATCCCTGCCCCCGGCGCCCCCCGAACGCCTCCGGTGCTCCCCAGGCCCCCCCAGTCGCTTCCCCACCCCAGATCCCCCCCCAGGGCCCCTCGCGGCCACAGCCGCCTCCCGGTGCCCCCCCGGTGCCCCCCCCGGTGCCCCCAGGCCGTACCTGTGCCCGGGCCCAGCCTCAGCGCTCCGCCGCCGGCCCCGCCCCCTGACCTCCGACCCTTCGCGGTGCACGCCGGGACCTGGACTCGGGCAGGCCCCGCCCCCTTCCCGGCGTGCCCCGCGCGGGGTCCTTTGTCTCGGCTGCCCCCGGGCTCGGGCGCGCGGAGTTTCCCATCATGCCTCGCGTCGGGGCAGGCGGGGGCGTGGCCTTAGCGAGCCCCGCCCCTCCCCGGCTGCTCCGCGCTGGCTGCGGCGGCGCAAGGGCGACCCCTGGCGGAGCGGCAGGCACCGAGCGGGCGACAGAGGCGCAAGGGCGACCCCTGGCGGAGCGGCAGGCACCGAGCGGGCGGCGGAGGCGCAAGGGCGACCCCTGGCGGAGCGGCAGGCACCGAGCGGGCGGCGGAGGCGCAAGGGCGACCCCTGGCGGAGCGGCAGGCACCGAGCGGGCGGCGGAGGCGCAGCGGCCCCCGAACGCTTCCTTGTCCGCTGACCTCCACTCCGCTCCCCCTCCCACAGCCCCAGGGGCTGCAGCCCTCGGGCACCGTGTCCCTAGGGTGTCCCTAGGGTGTCCCTAGGGTGTCCACAGGGTGCCCCCAAACCTGAGCTCGCCCCCTCCGGGGTGCCCAGACCCCAGCCCCTGTGTCCCCGGTGGTGTCCCCACAACTCCTCCCGGGGTCCCTCGAGCAGTGTCACTGCCACCAGCCCCCAGCCGCCACCGCCAGGACCCCTCCTGGCCCCTCCCAGGGGCCCCACGCTCTTGGCACTGTGTCCACCCTCCTCGGCGTCCCCAGGGTGTCTCCAAACTCCCCCTTCCGGTACCCCTCGAGGCCATTCCGGGGGTCCCTATGCTCAGTGCGTGTGTCGTGTCCCCCCCCCCGACTGCTGTCCCCAAACCACCTCCTGCCACCTTCTGTCCCCAGCCGCTGGGCACCGTTTGCGTCGCAGCCTCCAGTACCGCGCAGCGACCACCAGGTGGCGACAGAGCCGAGCTCAGCTCCCGCCCGCTTCGCCCTGCGCCGTCCAGGGACGAGCCCTGAACCGGGGAGACCTCGGCCGAGCGGGGCCACCCTGGGGGCTGCTGGGGCCCCCCCCTAGGCCGAGCGGCGTCTCCTGAAAAGTGACCGTTTATTGGATGCAAATACAAGGGGAGGGGGGGCAGGAGAGAGAGGTGGAGTTGGTGGGGAGGGGGACGGACACAGGGCACCCCCAGTTGTTTTTTTTTTGGGGGGGGGGGTCCCCAGCTAAAAACATCAACCATAGAAAAACAGCAAAAAAGGGGATCTGAGCCCCCCCCCGGCACTGCCCCGGACCCCTCCTCTGGGCGAGGAGGAGCCACAGGGCACGGCTGAGCCCTCCCCTGTGCCCAGGAGGGGGCACAAGAACACTGCGGGGGGGGGGGGGGGAAAGGGAACCCTTTAAGGGGGGGACACAGGGGATGGGGACACGATGATTCGGTCGGGGGGAGGGGGCAGGGGGCTATGTACAGGGTGTGTGGGGGAGGGGTTGGGGGTGGTTGTGTCTGGGGGGGTCGCCTTAGCTCCGGGGGGCCTCCCGTTCTTTGTCGCTGTCCTCGGGGTATGCATGCCAGGTCAGGCGCTCCTCGTAGAAGGCGATGACGATCTGAGGGCACTTGAGGTTGGCCTCCTTGGCCAGCACCAGGTCAGCCTCGTCTGTGTCCTTCCTGGGGGGGGGGGAGGGAGGGGGCAGAGAGAGGGAGGTCAGAAGGAAAGGTCAGAAGAGGCTGCAGAAGCAGCACAGAACGGAGCAGGTTGGGAAAGAGCTCTGAGGTCACCCAGCCTGAGCCTGCCCTGGCACAGCTTCAGGCTCTGTGCCCTCTTCTTCTGGCCCTGGGGGCCTGGCAGCAGAGCCCAACCCCAGCTGGGCACAACCTCCCTGCAGGCAGCTGCAGGCAGCAATCAGCTCTGCCCTCAGCCTGCTCTGGGCCAGGCTGCACCCCCCCAGCTCCCTCAGCCTCTCCTCACAGGGCTCTGCCCCCTCCCCAGCCTTGCTGCCCTGCTCTGGGCACCTTCCAGCACCTCAACCTCTCTCTGCAATGCAGGAGCCCAGAGCTGGGCACAGCACTCCAGGGGTGCCCTGAGCAGTGCCAGCACAGGGGCACAAGGACTGCCCTGCTCCTGCTGCCCACACTGCTCCTCAGCCAGCCCAGGATGCCACTGGCTCTGCTGCCTACCTGGGCACACTGCTGGCTTCTGTTCAGCTGCCACCCAGCACCCTCAGGGTCCTCTCTGCCTGCCTGCTCTCAGCCACTCTGTGCCCAGCCTGTGCCACTGCTTGGGGTTGTTGTGGCCAAAGGGCAGAGCCTGGCACTGGGACTGGTTCAGGCTCCTGGCACTGCACTGTGCCAACCTGCCCAGTCTGGCTCCAGTGCTCCCAGTTCAGGTCCCAGTTCCTTCCCAGTGCTTCCAGTTCCCTCCTCATTCTCCCAGCTTGGCTGCCAGTCTCCTCCAGTCCCCTCAGTGCCCCCCCGGGGTCGCTGTGCTCACCACTTCATCAGGAACATGAGGTCCCCGCAGGAGTCTGTGGCGCCAATGATCTTCTCCGGCTCCAGCCCCCGCTCGAAGCCTCTGGCGATGTCACTGCCCTGCGGGGCAGGGCGGTGGGCACGGGCACAGGGGGCAGGGCATGGGCACAGGGAGGAGGGCACAGGGGGCAGGCACATCCCAGGGTCCTTGTCCCCATCCCTGGTTTTCTGTATTCATCCCCAGGTGCCAGTTCCCATCTCTGGGTACCCATCCCCATCCCAGCCCTCCTCACCCATGGGTGCCAGTCCCCACCCGTCTGCCCCCACCCCAGCATGCTCACCCCTGCGTCCCTGCACCCATCCCTACGCCCACTGCCTGCATCCCCGTGCCCACCCTCTGCATCCCCGTGCCCACCCCTGTGCCCACCTTCTGCATCCCTGTGCCCACCTTCTGCATCCCCGTGCCCACCCCTGTGCCCACCTTCTGCATCCCGGTGCCCACCCCTGCAACCACCTTCTGCATCCCCGTGCCCACCCCTGTGCCAGCCTCCCCACGCCCCTCACCTCCCTCTTCTTCTTGGCCCTGACGTCGTCCCCGCCGGCCCCCAGCCCTTTCCTCTTGGCGCCCTCGGCCCTGTCCCTCTGCCTGTTGCCTTCTCCCTCCTTCATCTTCTTGTACTTCCTCATGAACTCCGAGATCAGCTCCGGGCAGTCCAAGTTCTTCTCCGGCTCCCAGGTGTTGTGCTCCCTGCACCAAACGCTTGGCATCGGCGCTGGCACCAGCCGCGGGGGCAGCGCAGAGCCACAGGATGGGCCCCAGAGCCCTGCCCCCCCCCCGCACCCTCCCTCTGCCCTGCCAAGCCTCACCTGGAGGGTCTGAAGCACCTCCCCTGGCAGCCTGTGCCAGGGCTCCACCACCCTCCTAACGCCCAACCTGAGCCTGCTCTGCCCAAGCCTCAGCCATGCCCTCGCCCTGCCCCTGCGGCCCCTTGGAGGATGAAGAGGAGGAGGCTGAAGGGAGACCTCATTGCTGCCTGGCAGCCACCTGAAGGGACACTGGGGAGAGGCTGGAGCTGGCCTGGAGGGGGCCTGCTCCAGGCAGCTGCAGACGGGACCAGGGGAATGGCCTCAAGCCAAGGCTGGGGAGGTTGAGGTTGGACCTGAGCAGAGTGGGCAGGGCTGGAAGGAGCTGCCAGGGGAGGTGGTGCAGTCCCCAGCCCTGGCTGTGCCCAGAGGCTTGGGGCAGCTCTGCAGTGAGCAGAGCCTGAGGGGCTGGGGGGGCTGCAGGGGAGGAGGCTCCAGGGGGCACCTCGCAGAGCCTGCCAGGGCCTGGAGGGGGCTGCAGGAAGGGTGGAGAGAGGTTGGGCAGAGCCCCAGCCCCACAGCAGCAGCCAGGCTGGCAAAGCCCCTCGGGACCCCCAACCTCTGAGCCTGCTCTGCAGAGCCTCTCCTGGCACCACCTCCCCGGGCAGCCCCTCCAGAGGTGGTATCTGCTGGGAGGAGCCCCCGGAGTGGCCTTCCAGGGTCTGCAGGGGGCCACAGGAGGGGCTGGGCAGGGACTGTGGGCAGGGGCAGGCGGTGAGAGCCTGGCACGGCCCCGCGCAAGGGCACCGCCTGGCACTGCTCTCTCCAGGCGGACTGGGAGCTGCTGAGCGCCACCCTCTGGATGCGGAGCGGCAAAGCCACAGCTCCGCAGCCTTCCTCCTCCTCCTTCTCTTCCTCGTCCTCTTCTTCCTCCTCGTTCTCTTTTCCCTCCTCCTCCTTCTCTTCCTCCTTTCTTCTCTCTTTCTCCTCCTCCTCCTCTTTCTCTTTCTCTCCTCCTTTCTCCCACTTCTGCTCCCTTCTTCTCCTCCTCCTCTTCTTCTCCCCTTCTCCATCTCTTCCTCCTCTGCTCCTCCTTCTCTCCTCATCTTATCCTACTCCACCTCCTTCTCCCTCCATATCCTCCTCTCTTCTCCTCCTCTTCTTGTCTTATCCTAATTCACCTCCTCTCTCCCTCCTCCTTTCTCCCTCTCCCTCTGCTTTTCCTTCTCTCCTCCTCTCCAACTCCCTTTTCGTCTTATTCTACTCCACCTCCTCCTCTCCCTCTCCCTCTTCTTCTCCTTCTCTCCTCCCTCTCCTTTTCTCCTCCTCTTCTCTCCTCCTCTCTTCTGCTTCTCCTTCTCCTCTTCTCATCTTATCCCACTCCACCTCCTTCTCCTCTCCTTTCCCCTCTCCCTCCTCCTCCTCTTCTTCACCTTCTTTCCTCCTCCTCCTCTTTCTCCTTCTCTCCTGCTCCCTTCTCCTCTTCTTGTCTTATCCTACTCCATCTCCTCTCCTTCCTCCTCTTCCCCCTCCCTTCTCCTCCTCTTATCCCACTCCATCTCCTTCTCCTCTCCTTCTCCCTCCTCTTCTTCACCTTCTTTCCTCTTCCTCCTCTTTCCCTCCTGCTTCCTTCTCCTCCTCTTCTTGTCTTATCCTACTCCACCTCCATCTCCTCTCCTTCCTCCTCTTCCCCCTCTCCCCCTCCCTCTTATCCCACTCCACCTCCCTCTCGTTTCCCTCCCCCTCCCCCTCCCCCCCTCCCGGCCCCGGCGGCACTCACTCGGAGAAGCCTTTCCACTTGAGCAGGTACTCAGCCTGCCCCTTCACCACTCTCCGGTCCAGCACCTTCTCCACCACATACTCCTCCTCGTCGCCCGAGGAAGAGCTGTCAGCTGCCCGCTTGCTCCTCTTGCCCATAGCGCAGCGCCCGCAGGTCCTGCCGGGGGGGACAAGGCCTCAGCGGGCACCTCCTGGCACCCACCGAGGAGCCTTTGATAACCCACGGAGAGCCCCCGGCCAGCCTTTGGCACCTCCTGCCACCCACCTGGCACCTCCCCAGCTGCCCACCAACGGGCTCCTGCCACCCACCTGGCACCTCCCCAGCTACCCACCAAGGGGCTCCTGCCACCCACCTGGCACCTCCCCAGCTACCCACCAAGGGGCTCCTGCCACCCACCTGGCACCTCCCCAGCTGCTCACCAAGGGGCTCCTGCCAAGGGTTAGGTGGGAAAGAAATGGATTAGGATGGGAAAGGAATGGATTAGAGGGAAAGGGAATGGATTTGGAGGAAAAGGGAACAGATTGGGGGGGAAAGGAACGGATTAGGATGGGAAAGTGAAGGGATTAGGATGGGAAAGTGAAGGGATTAGGATGGGAAAGTGAAGGGATTAGGATGGTGAATGAATGGATGGGGGTGGGAAAGGCGCAGATCGGGGTCCAGAACGGGCGGCTTTGGGTGCAGCAGAGCCCCGGGGGTGTCGCATCCCTCCAGCAGCGAGCCGGGAGTGCGGAGGAACAAAAGCAAAGCAGCGTTCCGGAGGTGCCATGCGCCGGTTTGAGGCAAAAAGTGCCGGTTCCGGGTAAAGAAAAGACCCAACGGCGCCGGTGTCAGACAAAACCGAGCCGAGGAGGAAAATGCACCGGACGGAGGCAGAGAGCTTAACCCCGCGCCGGTTTGCGGCAAAAAGGAGCCGCCTGGGCTCGGAGCGGCCGCCCCCGACCCTCCGGTCACTGGCGGCCCCGGGGCCGAGCCGGTCCCGGTCCCGTTGCTCGACGCTCTGCCGCGGACCGGGCCGCGGGGGCGGGCCGAGCAGCGCGCCACCACCCTCCATTGGCCGGCGGCGCGCCGCGTCCGCTCGCTCATTGGCTAAGTGCGCCGCCGCTCGCCACCGCCCCGCCCCGCCTCCGTTGGCCCGCTCAGCCGTCACTCCCCCGGCTGCCCCGCCCTCCCGCTGCCGCTATTGGCCGAGCGGGCTACCCTTCGCCCCCGCCCCCCGCCATTGGCCACCCCGCCTGCCTATCCCGCCAGCGGGGCCTGCCCCCTGCCCTGCCCCCTCATTCATCTGACTGCCGCCGCCGCTACCTGGGCGGGGAGCGGCTCCGGTGCGGGTCCGTCCGCCGCGGTCTGGCCGCTTCTCTGAGCCGCCGCCGCCGCTCCGCGCTCCGCCCGCCAAAACGGCCTGCAGCGCGCAGGCGCCGCCGGCTCCGCTCGGCGCATGCGTCCGCCCGCCTATTTCCCCCCGCTCCCCCTCCGCCTATGCTCCGGTTGTTCCGTGTTAGCGCATGCGCCGAGCCGGGCCCCACCTTGGGCGCCGGCGGGCGGGCGGCCGCTTCTCGCCGCCGCTCGTACTCGCCGCCGCGGCGCTTGCCGCCGCGCCCTGCCGCCGCCGCCCGCCGCGCCGCGCCCGCCGACCTCCGCCTGGGCCGCCGCCGGGCAGCCCTGAGCGACGGTGCCTTCCGCCAATGCGAACGGCGGCACTGCTGCGCTAGCCAATGAGAGGGCGCGGGGAGGCGGGACAGCCGAGCAGGGAACCAATCCGAGGAGACGTGGGGATTCCTCGGGACGGAGCGGGAAAAGAGGCGCAGGGCGGAGCCGCGCTTGGATTCACCCAATCCTTGAAGCCGGTGGGCGGGACCTACCCTCCCTGACCCAATCATGAGCGATAGCGTGGGCGGAGCGGCTGGCGGCCTCCAATGAGGCCGCGTCGCTGAGGCTCACCGCCCAATGAGAGGCGAGGCAGGGGCGCGGCGCAGGCGGCACCGCCCAATGGGCTCGGCCGGGGGGCGGGCGGCCGGCGGGGGCGGCGGAGTGAGGCGGCGGCGCTCTCGGCGCTCGGCCCCTTTCTGTGTCGGCGCCTCGCAGAGGCAGCATCCCGCGCGGAGCCGCTCGCCGCCCAGCCCGCCCAGCTCCGCGCCGCCGCCGCCATGGCCAAATCCGAGGTAAACTCCCTGACCGCCTCCCGGCCGCCCCCCGCCGCGCCGCCGGCCGCCGCCGCCTCCCGCGGCCTTCCCCCCGCCCCCGCCGCCCCGTTCATCACCGAGCCGGGCCGCGCCTACTGCGCCTGCGCCCAGCCCCGGGCCCGGCGCCGAACCGCGCATGCGCTGAGCGCATCCCACTGCGCGCCGATGGAGAGGGATGGATGGGGGGGGGGAGCTTGGGGGGGGGGGGAAGCTTTGGGGGGGGGGGGGAGAGAAATTCCCGCGGCGCATGCGCAGCCCCCACCCCCCCCGGCCCCCCCCACATCCCCCCCGACCCCCCCTTCACCCCCCCCATCCCCTCGCGGCGCCCCGCGCGTGGGGCCACGTGCGCCTTTGTGCCCGGGTGGGCGGCGGCGGAGGCCCCGCGCATGCGCAGAGCGGAGGGGGCCGGGGGCAGGGCGGGGACGGAGACCCCCGGAGCGGGGCCCGCGGAGCGGTGCGGGTCGCGAATGGCCCCTGGGGAGGGCAGGGAGGCGGCCAGGAGACGCCGTAGAGGCTGCGGAGAGCCCAGGGAGGCAGGGGTCGGAGGGGCTCATGGCCTGCAGTGGGGTACAGAGGGGGCGCAGAGGCCCTTGGTGGCCTGAATGGCCCCCGAGGTGGGGGCTGGGGGGGCTCGGGGGGGAAAGGCCTCAGAGAGGGAGGCTGAGAGAGGCAGCTGAAGGCCTTGGACTGCTCCAGGGATGATGCTGGAAGGGGCTCGGGCCTGGGAGGCTCTTCGAGGCCTGGCAGGTCCCAAGTGTGTGGCCCCGAAGGCCTCAGAGCCTTTTGGTCCAGGGCAGCACCACAGGTGAGGGCCAGGTGGGGCTCAGGGGCCTGCAGTGCCCCAGTGGAGAGGGCTCAGAGCCCTTTGGGCCAGGGCAGCCTCAGTGCTGGAGCCTGGCGAGGCTCAGGAGCCCTCTGGGGCCTGCCCGGGGCCAGGTTGGCCTCCTGCAGCTGGGCTGGACCTGCCGAGGCTCTGCCTGGGGCCTGCTGGGGTCCCGCAGGTGGCACTGCCTGGGGAGGGCTCAGGGAGCCATAGGTGGGGGCAGAGGTTCTGTGGGAGGCTGGAGGGGCACTGGGGGTGGTGGAGGTGCCCCACAGAGGGGGTCGGGAGGGTGAAGCCAGGTGGGAGGGAGCTCAGTGGGGCCAGCAGGGTAGGGGCTGGGGGTGCCAGGGGGGCAGTGGCAGGGTGGGGGGCTGCAGGGTGAGCAGGGTAGGGGCTGGGGGTGCCAGGGGGCAGTGGCAGGGTGGGGGGCTGCAGGGGGAGGGGCTGCAGTCTGTCCTGCATGAGAGGTCTGGGGGGGGGGTGGTCTCGGAGCGAGTCTGGAGGTGGGGGTGGGGACAGGGGGAGGCTCCAAGCCCCCCCTGACGCCCCCCACTGCCCCCCAGTCCCCCAAGGAGCCTGAGCAGCTGCGGAAGCTCTTCATCGGCGGCCTCAGCTTCGAAACCACAGACGAGAGCCTGCGCAGCCACTTCGAGCAGTGGGGCACCCTGACTGACTGCGTGGTGAGGCCCCCCCTGCACCCCACCCCCAGGCCCTCCCTGGGGTGCTCCTCTCTACCCCCAGCACCTTTGTTTTGGGGGGAGGGGGATGTGTGTGTCTGCAGGAGGCTGTGGCTAACAGCAGCCCTGGCTGGGCTGCAGCGAGGTGCCCGAGGAGGGGTTCAGCTGGGTCCTGGGGGGGGGTTGGGGGCTCACAGCACAGCTCTGCCATGGCTTTTGTCTCCCCAACAAAGGTGATGAGGGACCCCAACACCAAACGCTCCAGGGGCTTCGGCTTCGTCACCTACTCCTCGGTGGAAGAGGTGGATGCTGCCATGAACGCCAGGCCGCACAAAGTGGATGGCAGAGTGGTGGAGCCCAAGAGGGCTGTGTCCAGAGAGGTACCCCCACAGCTCCCCCCCCCCCCATCAAAGCCAAAGTTGTTTGTTTGGGTTTCATTTTGGGGGCAGGAAGGGGGGAAGTGGAGGGGGTTGGGGGAAGAGGTGAGGAATGTGCCCAGCAGAGCCAGGGAGGTTCTCCTGCCCCCTGCCCTGCCCTGCTGAGACCTCCTCTTGAGCTCTGCCTTCAGTTTGGGGCTCCCCAGCTGAAGAGGGACAGGGACTGCTGGAGAGGGTCCAAGGAAGTGCTGTGAGGATGAGGAGGGGACTGGAGCTGGGTGATTAGGAGAGGCTGAGGGCCCTGGGTCTGAGAGTCTGGAGTGGAGAAGCCTGAGAGGGGATTGGATCAATGTCTGTGACTATCTGAGGGCTGGGGACAGGCTGTGGGGGTCAGCAGGAAGGGTCAGGCTCTAGGGTCAGGCTCTGCTCACTGCTCCCTGGGGCAGGCCAAGCAGCAGTGGGTGGAAGCTGCAGCACAGCACAGGAGGTTCCAGCTCAGCCCAAGGGGAACTTTGTTGTGAGGGGGGGGGGGGGAGCCTGGAGCCTCCTTCCCCGGAGCCTTCCCAGCCCTGCCTGGATGTGTCCCTGCGTGCCCTGAGCTCTGCATGGTCCTGCCCTGGCAGAGGGTGGCACTCGGTGGTCTCTGTGCCCCTTCCCACTCCTGACATCTGCTCCTGTGGAATGTTCCTCCCAACCCCCCCACGCCTGGCAGGACTCACAGCGGCCTGGAGCCCACCTGACAGTGAAGAAGATCTTCGTGGGGGGCATCAAGGAGGACACTGAGGAGCACCACCTGCGGGACTACTTCGGGCAGTACGGCAAGATCGAGGTGATCGAGATCATGACCGACCGCGGCAGCGGCAAGAAGAGAGGCTTCGCCTTCGTCACCTTCGACGACCACGACTCGGTGGACAAGATCGTCAGTGAGTGCTCAGCAGCCCTGCCCCCGGCACGGCCTGCAGGGCTGGGGCTGGGCAGAAGAGGCCGCCAGGGGCCCCCCTGTGGCCTTGCAGCATCTGCAGGGGACTACGGAAAAGCTGGGGAGGGACTTTGGAGGCTGTGAGGGAGTGGCAGGACTGGGGGGATGGAGCAAAGCTGGAGGTGGGGAGAGTGAGGCTGGAGGTGAAGAGGAAGTTGTTGAGCAGGAGAGTGGTGAGAGCCTGGCAGGGGCTGCCCAGGGAGGTGCTTGAGGCTTCATCCCTGGAGGTGCTTCAGGCCAGGCTGGCTGAGGCTGTGGGCAGCCTGCTCTAGGGTAGGGGTTGGCACTGGCTGCTCCTTGTGGTCTCTGCCAACCTTGTCTGATTCTGTGGTTCTAAGTGTGGGGAGAGCAGGATGCTGCCCTGGTGCCCCCTGCCCCAAACCTGAGAGACCCTCAAGGAGTTGTTGTGGTTGGAACAGAGCTGAAGAGTCCAATCCTTAACCTGGCACCACCAAACCCTCAGCACCACATCTCCATGGCTCTGCCAGCCCTGCAGGGATGGGGACTGCACCACTGCCTGCCCTGGGCAGCCTGGGCCAGGCCTGCACAGCCCTCAAGGGCCTGAAATTGCTCCTCGTGGCCAGGCTGAACCTGCCCTGGGCCCCTCGAGGCCATTTCCTCCTGTGGACTGCTCCGGAGGACCAACCCAGCCTGGCTGCAGCCTCCGCGGGGAGCAGAGCCCCAGGGGGGCCTGCTCCAGCCCCTCCATGTCCTTCTGGGGTTGAGGGGCCCAAACCTGATGCCAGGGTTTGAGGTGCAGCCCTCCCAGTGCCAGGCTGAGGAGGCTGATCCCTGCCCTGCCTATAGCATTGCTGAGCCAGGCCAGGATGCTGGTGGCCTTCGTGGCCACCTGGGCACACATTGGCTCATCTCGAGCCCCTGGCAGCCAACCCTCCAGGTCCTTTCCCAGCAGGCAGGCAGTGGCCAATGGTCTCCTGGGGGGCATGCAGCAGGGTGTGGGCAGCAGGGCAAGGGAGGTTCTGCTGCCTTCTGCTCTGCCCCGGGGAGGCACAGCTGAGGGCCTGGGGCAGAGGGACAGGGAAGGGCTGGGGAGAGCCCAGAGGAGGCTGGGGAGAGGCTAAGGGCCTGGAGCAGCTCTGTGAGGAGCAGAGGCTGAGCCCTGGGGCTGAGAGCCTGCATCAGAGCAGCCCCAGAGGGCATCTGAGCAGTGCCCAGCAAGAGCTGAAGGAGCTGTGGGGGGCAAGAGGCTGGGGCCAGGCTGTGCTGAGTGGTGCCCAGCGGCAAGGGGCACAAAGTGGAGGGCAGCAGGAGAAAGCTGTTTGGGGTGAGGGTGCCAAGGCCTGGGGCAGGCTGCCCAGAGAGGTTGTGGAGTCTCCTTGTGTGCAGAGCTGCCAACCCCCCTGGGCACTGTGCCCCTGGGCAGGCTGCTGTGGGTGCCCTGCTGGGGCAGGGTGGGATTGGGCACTGGGTGAGCTCCAGAGGTCCCTTCCAGCCCGCCCTGGGCAGGCTGCTGTGGGTGCCCTGCTGTGGGTGCCCTGCTGGGGCAGGGGGCTGGAGCTGGCTGCTCTGCAGGCGTCCCCAGCCTGGCCTCTGGAGCCTCTCCCCTGCCATCGCCTCCCTGCGGGGGCACCGCAGCGCTGCTGGCAAGGACCTGTTAGCCA
Source organism: Pogoniulus pusillus (assembly GCF_015220805.1). Lineage (NCBI taxonomy): Eukaryota > Metazoa > Chordata > Aves > Piciformes > Lybiidae > Pogoniulus > Pogoniulus pusillus. The sequence continues at coordinate 280,243 of NW_026974538.1, read as the reverse complement.
GGGCTGCCTGGCAGGGCCGGGGCCTCGCCAGCTGGCAAGTTGGCACCAGCTGGAGCCCAGCTGCCATGCCCAGCAGCTCCCCTGCTGTCCCCACAGTCCAGAAGTACCACACGGTGAACGGGCACAACTGCGAGGTGCGGAAGGCGCTGTCCAAGCAGGAGATGGCGAGCGCCTCTGCCAGCCAGCGAGGTGAGCCCGGGCCGTGCCCGCCGTGCCCGCGGGGCCGCTGCTGCCGCTGCTGCCGCCGCCCTGCCTAACGGCTCTGCCCCCCACCCCCTCCTCTCCTAGGCCGCAGCGGCTCAGGCAACTTCGGCGGTGGCCGCGGCGGAGGCTTCGGCGGCAACGACAACTTCAACCGCGGCGGCAACTTCGGCGGCCGAGGTGAGACCTTGGGGGGACCCAGCTGGGAGCCAGAGCCCCTGCCCCATCCTGCCCTGTCCTGCCCTGTCCTGCTCGCTCCTGTCCTGCCCACTCCTGCCCAGCCCTGCCAACCCCTGCCACACTGCCAACCCAGCCCAGGCTGCTGCCAACCCCTGCCACACTCTGCCAACCCAGCCCAGGCTGCCAGCCCCTGCCACACTCTGCCAACCCAGCCCAGGCTGCTGCCTGCCCTTTTTGCTTGCCTTCAGCCTCTCTCTCCTCATCCTCGCTGCCCCCACCCCGCTCCTGCTCCCTGCTGGGCACATTTCCAGCCGCCCTTGGCCGCTTTGTGCGGGGGCAGCAAACCCTCCCCGGTGCCCTCCCCGGTGCCCTCCCCGGCCTGGTCGGACCCACACTGAGCTCCTCCCCGCAGGTGGCTTCGGCGGCAGCCGCGCGGGGGCCTACGGCGGCGGCGATGGCTACAACGGCTTCGGCAACGACGGTAAGGCCCGGCCGGGCCCCTGTCCCCCCCGGGAGCCCCTGTCCCCTCCCGGGACTCCCTGCCCGCCCCCGGGGCTCAGCCTCTTCTTCCTCTTCTCCTCCTCTTCTCCCGCCCCAGGTTACGGCGGCAGCGGCCCAGGTTACTCCGGCGGTAACCGAGGCTACGGCGGCGGCAGCAGCAGCTACGACGGCTACAACAACGGCGGCGGCTTCGGCGGCGGCAGCGGCGGGCGGCGGCCGGCCCGGGGCCCTGCGCTGGCCGTCAGGAACGGCCTGTCCGAGGCCGGCTCAGGTCAGGGCAGCTCCTGCCTGCCACCCCCGCGCTGGCCGCCAGGGGGAGCGCAGCCTGCCCAGCGCTGCCCCGCCGGGCACCGGGGTGCCCACAGCCTCCCCCTTCAGTGCTCCCCTGGCACCGGGGTGCCCACAGCCTCCCCCTTCAGTGCTCCCCTGGCACCGGGGTGCCCACAGCCTCCCCCTTCAGTGCTCCCCTGGCACCGGGGTGCCCACAGCCTCCCCCTTCAGTGCTCCCCTGGCACCGGGGTGCCCACAGCCTTCCCCTTCAGTGGTCCCCTGGCATTAGGCTGCCCATAGCCTCCCCCTTCAGTGCTCCCTTAGCACCGGGGTGCCCACAGCCTCCTCCTTCAGTGCTCCCCTGGCACCGGGGTGCCCACAGCCTCCCACTTAACCCCCACCCAGGCCTTTGAGTGCCTCCCATGCTCAGTTCAGCTCTGCTCTGGCATTAGGCTGCCCACAGCCTCCCAGTGACCCCCCCCCAGGCCTCTGTGCACCCCAGTAAACCCCTCCTTGACCTCTGCGCTCCCCTTTAAACCCCTCCCAAGCCCCCCCAACGCCTCCAGTCTCCCTACTGACCCCCTCCTCGCCCCTCCCCCCCAGCTGCCTCCTGCTTCCCCTCCCTGACTCCTCCTCCTCCTCCCCCCTGCCAGGCAGCAATTTCGGCGGTGGGGGCAACTACAACGACTTTGGCAGTTACAACAACCAATCCTCCAACTTCGGCCCCATGAAGGGAGGAAACTTTGGGGGCAGGAGCTCGGGGCCCTACGGTGGTGGTGAGTCCCTGGGGGGCCTCAGCACAGCCCCGACGGTTGCCTTTCCCCCCCCTCCCTTCCCCACCCCCCCAGGCCGTTCCTCTGACCCCTTCCCTGCTCCTCTCCCCAGGTGGCTACGGCAGCTCGAGCGGCGGCGGCAGCTACGGCGGCGGCAGGAGGTTCTGAGGGCAGGTGAGCTCCTGGCAGCTGCTGCAGAGGCAGGAGGGAGGAGAGGCAGGCAGGGAAGGAAGGAGAGAGGCAGAAACAAGCTGGCAGCTGGCCTGGAGGCGCTGGGAAGTGGCCTTGAAGCTCAGGGAGTTGGCTGCTGAGCCCTGGGAAGTGGCCTTGAAGCCCAGGGGAAGTGGGGGAGAGGGAGGAAGGAAGGGAGGAAGGCAAGAAAGAGCCCTGGGAAGTGGCCTCGGGGCACAGGGTGGCGTCCTGGAAGCCCTAGGAAGTGGCCTTGGGGCACAGAGAGGTGTCCTGGGAGCCCTGGGAAGTGGCCTTACAGCCCGGGGAGAGAGGGAGAAGGGATGAGAGGCAGGCAAGGAAGGAAGGAAAGAGGCAAAAACCCCTGGGAAGTTGCCTCGGGGCTCGGGGGGGTGTCCTGGGAGCCCTGGGAAGTTGCCTCGGGGCTCGGGGGGGTGTCCTGGGAGCCCTGGGAAGTGGCCTTGGCACTCGGGGAGGTGTCCTGGGAGCCCTGGGAAGTGGCCTTGGCACTCGGGGAGGTGTCCTGGGAGCCCTGGGAAGTGGCCTGGCAGAGCAGTGCCTGCAGCAGGCTGTTTGGATTCCCTCCTCTGGCTCCTTTGGCATCGATTGGCTTTGTTCTGCCTCCAGCCTGGTTAGTTCCCTGCTGGTTAATTGCTGTTAATTGCTTCCTCTCCTCGGCCTTCCCCACCAGGCACTTTGCTCCTCCTTTCCCCATCTGCCATCACCTCCATCCCCTTGTCCTCACTCTGGATTTTGGTCCCTACTGTTCCCCATTCCTGAGCTTTATTCCCAAGCATCTCTCATGGGTGGGACCCTTACCCACTTCCCACCAGTGACAGTGACTTCATTCCCTAGCATTCCCCACTGGTGGTGTCCTTGGTCCCTGTTAGCTTCATCCTGGACTCTCTGACGTCCTCCCTTTGTTCCCAGTTAGTATCAACTTCATTCCCTTCTCTCCACCACCCAATCCCAGCTCTTCCCTGTTCAGAGCAGTTCCATTCCCTGTTGTTCCCCATTAAATCCATTGATCTGAGCTGATTTGGCACAATATTCCCTTTGTTCCCTGTTGAATCCACTTTGCTCTGGGTTCTTGACAAAGCCTCAGCCACATTCCCAATTCTTCCCCATTCCCTGCCACATTCACTTCATTCCAGATCCACTTTATCCCAGTAATTCCCCATCAGCTGAACTCCATCCCTGATTCTCCTCCATGCAATCCCCTTTCATTGGGGATTATTGGATGGAGCAGCAACTTCAGTCTGGATTGTTGGGCAGGACAGCAGCTTCACTTTGGCACAGCACCAGCTTCATTCCCAACTGTTTTCACTCGGTCCCTTGATTTGGGATTGTTGGGCACAGCACTGGCTCCATCCTGGATCGTTTGGCACAGCAGCAGCAGCTTTAGCCCTGAGCATTTCCCATCGCATTCCCTGCAGTCCTGATGCTTTGGCACAGAGCAGCTTCAGTCCCAATTCTTTCCCACTTCAACTCACTTCATTCCCAGTTCTTTTCCATTCACTTCATTCCTGATTGTTTTTCATTCTTCATTTCAACTCACTTCATTCCCAGTTATTTCCCATTTCAGTTCACCTCGTTCCTGACTCTTTTCCATCCACTTCATTCCCAATCCTTTTCCATCCACTCCATCTCCTTCCCGATCATTTCCCATTCCCTCCACCCAGGCTGATTCCATTTGACTTCCTCCCTTCCTCCCTTCCTCCCTTCCTCCCTTCCTCCCTTCCTCCCTTCCTCCCTTCCTCCCTTCCTCCCTTCCTCCCTTCCTCCCTTCCTCCCTTCCTCCCTTCCTCCCTTCCTCCCTTCCTCCCTTCCTCCCTTCCTCCCTTCCTCCCTTCCTCCCTTCCTCCCTTCCTCCCTTCCTCCCTTCCTCCCTTCCTCCCTTCCTCCCTTCCTCCCTTCCTCCCTTCCTCCCTTCCTCCCTTCCTCCCTTCCTCCCTTCCTCCCTTCCTCCCTTCCTCCCTTCCTCCCTTCCTCCCTTCCTCCCTTCCTCCCTTCCTCCCTTCCTCCCTTCCTCCCTTCCTCCCTTCCTCCCCCTCCAGCCTCACTCCTCCTCTCCTCTCTTCTCCCCCAGGACCTCGCCCAGCAGCTGGAGGCACCGGAGCGGCCCCGGGGGCGGCAGCCGCCGCAGGTGACAGCTGGCAGCGGCCCCCGGCGGCAGGGCCGGGGCAGGGAGGGGGGAGCGAGGCCGAGCGGAGAGCAGGAGCCGCCGGGGGGGCGGGGGGGGGGAGGGCGTTCGGGGGTGGGGGCCGCACGGACGAGGCCACCGCAGCGTCTCCGTGCCCCGGGGCCGTGTTCGTGACTCTTTGTTCTCCAGGTTTTAGTTTCCCTGTGCCGTGGGAGCGTCCCGGGGGGGGGGTGGGGGTGGAGAGCCCCACGCAGCCCCCGCCCGGCGCTGCCCCCCGCCCCCCCCCCGCCCCCCCCTGCGATGCTCAATAAATGTCCTCCTTTTTTTTTTTTTTTTTTTTAATTATTACTTTTAATTCTTTTTTCTTTTGTTGTTTTCCTCAACCTCTGCTGCCAGCTCAGGGCCCCCCCGCGGGATTCCCCCCACAGACAGGCAGAGCTCAGCACTTCTGCTCCTGCTCCCCGCAGCCAGCTTGGGCCCTGCAAGGCCTCACCTTTGGCTTTGGCCCTTCCCTGGCCAACCTCAGCTCCCCTTCGCCCTTCCTTGGCCTCCCTCAGTCCTACTTTTGCCCTTCCAGGGTCTCTGCCAGCCTCACCTTTGCCCACCCAGGGCTTCCCCAGCTCCGTTTTGCCCTTCTGTGCCTCCTGCCAGGGCTGGGGACAAGGAGGGAGCAGCTGCCCCTGTGCTGGCATTGCTTAGAGCACATCGTGGGTGCTGTGCCCAGCTGTGGGCACCTCAGTTCAGGAGAGATGTTGAAGTGCTGAAGGTGTCCACAGGAGGGCGACAAAGCTGTGAGGGGCCTGGGGAGGGAGCAGAGCCCTGCGAGGAGAGGCTGAGGGAGCTGGGGGGGTGCAGCCTGGCACAGAGCAGGCTCAGGGCAGAGCTGATTGCTGCCTGCAGCTGCCTGCAGGGAGGCTGTGCCCAGCTGGGGTTGGGCACTGCTGCCAGGCCCCCAGGGTCAGAAGAAGAGGGCACAGCTTGAAGCTGTGCCAGGGCAGGGTCAGGCTGGGTGTGAGGAGGAAGCTCTGCACAGAGGTTGGCACTGGGATGGGCTGCCCGGGGAGGTGGTGCAGTGCCCACCCCTGGGGGTGGTGAAGCCAAGCCTGGATGGGGCACTCAGTGCCAGGCTCTGGTTGGTTGGGCAGGGCTGGGGCATAGGTTGGGCTGGGGGAGCTTGGAGCTCTCTGCCAACCTGCCTGGGTCTGTGCCAGGGCTGGGGATCGAGACTGGCGATGGCACTGGGAAAGGACGAGGATGAGGAAGGATGAAGGGTGGAGAGGCTGTGGAGGGGACCAGAGAGGGATGGAGGATGTGGGGACAGGGTCTGGGTGTCCCCGGGGAGCTTGAGGAGCAGATGTCACCCGTGGGTGCCAGGGGCAGGAGGTGGCAGGCAGGCAGCTGCGGGGCTGGTGCCCCAGGCTGAGATGGAGCAATGGTGGCAGTGGGGGTGAGGGAGGGGACAGGGGGCCAAGTCCTGCCCCGGGGGCGACAGAGGGCACACAGGCACTGCCCCCTTCCGAGCTGCTTTATTGTCTATTTACAGGGGGACAGCAGAGCTGGGGGGCACCCATGGCACCTCCCGGGGCACCCTGGGGTAGAGGACCTGCTGCAGGCAGGCGTGGAGCACCCACGAGTGTCTCTGGAGGGCTCCGGGTGGCACCACGAGCACCCAAGGGCCCTATTTATCCCCACGGTGGGCAAGGGTGACCCCGGGGTGCCGCTGGGCTCGGCGGGGTGCAGGCTGGCACCCGGAGCCTCCCCTTCACTCGCCCAGCCCTGGGCTGTCCAGGCAGAGGTGCCCGTCCGGTGCCAGGCGCAGCCCGAAGCTCTCGGGGGGCAGAGGGTTCCCGGCCCCGTCCCGCAGCGCCCCCAGCACCTGCGCCGAGACCCGTGCCAGGTCCCTGCGGAGGGCACCGAGCGCCCGCTCCGCCTGGCCCCGCGCCCGCAGCAGCCGCTCCCGCTCCCGGCCCAGCCTGCCCAGCTCCGCCTGCAGCCGGGCGATGGCCTCCAGCTTCCGCCGCCGGCACTTCTGCGCCGCCACTTTGTTCTTGCCCCTCCGGCGGATGTCCCGGGCCAGGGCCAGCTCCGCGCCCGACAGCCGCGCCCGGCCCAGCAGGGCGTTGAAGTCCTCCACGGGCAGGTTCACGATGGCCTCGGGGCCGATGGGCAGCGCCAGGGCCAGCGCCCGCCGAGCGTCCCTGCTGCCACCGCCGGTGCCCCCGCGGCGAGCGGCTGCGGGCGCGGCCAGCGGCTCCGCCGGGAGCGGCGGCAGGGGCTGGGGGGCACCGGGGAACGGAGCAGGGAAAGCAGCGGCGAAAGGAGGAGGGGGCGGAGGGGCTGGAGCGGGGAGCGGGAGGGAGGGGTAGGGGGGAGGCGGCGGCGGGGAGAGAGGGTAGAAATGGGGCTCGAAATGGGGGTCTGCAGCCACGTCCAGGCCCTGGGGGGAGAGAGGAGAGGAGGTGATGGGGGGGGGGAGAGGCTGGGGGGGGCTGCCAGGGGGAGGGGAGTGCAGTGGGGGGGGGGGTCCCAAGGGAGGCAGAAGCTTGGGGGGGGGAGGTCCAATGGGAATCACACAGGAGAAAGGGGGTGCGGTGGGAGGGGTCCCCTGAGGGGCGGAGCGGTGGGAAGGGTCTCCCGGGAGTGCGGTGGGAGGGGTACCCTGGGGGTCGGGGCGCTGGGAAGGGTCTCCCGGGAGTGCGGTGGGAGGGGTCCCCTGGGGGTCGGGGCGCTGGGAAGGGTCTCCCGGGGCGGGGGGGATGCTCCCAGGCTCGGCTGCGCTGGGGAGCGGCAGCGCCAGGGGGGGCCGCCAGGGGGCGCACCTGGAGCTCGCTGAGGGACAGGATCTCTTGCCACGTGACTTCCACCTCGGGTGGGGGCGGGGCCATGGGCGGGGCCATAGCTTGACCCCGCCCTAGCACCTCCCCCAGCGCCGCCATCGCCTGCGGCACACCGCGCGCGGTTGGCTCTGATTGGCTGCGAGAAGCCCTTGCCCCGCCCCATTGCCGCCCCTCAGGGCTCCCCCGGGTCCTAAAGCCCTCCCCGCGCTGCTCCCATCCGTTCCCACCCAGGACCCCCCCGCAAAGAGAGACTCCCAGCGAGGCCCCCAGCCCCCTCCCCACCCATGCTCTGCTCCCCCCTGCTCCCACCAGCGCCAGCCTCAATTCCGACCCCCCCGCGGCTCCCCGAAACCGTCCCGGTCCCCTCCCCTCGCCCCCCCCCGCAGCTCACCTCGGGGTCCCCCATCCCGGAGCAGCGGCGCCGCCTCCTGCCGGCCCAGATAAGAGCTTATCAGCGGCCCCGGGCCGGGGGGGCACCCGCGGACACCCCCCCCCCTCCCCGTCCCCGTCCCACCCCCGCCGCGGGACCCCCTCCCGGCCCTGCTCCTGCTTGCGGGGGGCGGGAGCAGGGCGGGGGGGGGTCTGTGTGTGCCCCCCCGCAGGGTGGTTTCTGGGGGGGGAATCCCCACCCATGGGTACCAACCCCCCCGGTGCCACCCTGCTTGCGCCACTCCATTGCCCAACGCTGGGTCGTTGCACAAGGACCAACCGACGTGGCTCCCCCCGCGGCTGGCACCCCCGCGGCTGGCACAACACCCCCCCGCGCCGTGCCATCCCCTGCCACCTCCCATCGCGCCCCTAGTGCCGTCCCTGCCACCCCCAGTGCCACCCCACCGAGCCTTGCCCATCCCAGCGCCCACACAGCACCCAGAGTGCCCCCAGCAAAAGGGGGAGTGGGGAGGGCCAGGGTGCCCCCCTGTGCCCACCCCTGTGCCCACCACGGCGGGCAGCTCCTGCGGGGCTACCACAATGGCCAGGGCACCGCTGGCACTCTGCCCGTGCCACCTCTGCACTCACAGACGTCCCTGGGCACAAGTGTGGCACAGCAGAAGCCCCCACGCGTGGCACCCGCGTGTGCCCTGGTCCCCCAGTCCCTGGGCACATACATGTGGGCACCAGGACAACACAACCATGCCAAGCCCCTGGGCACAGAGCTGCGCTCAGCTGGTCCCGGGGCACACGCAGGGCACCAGGGCCACGCCAAGCCCCTGGGCACACAGCGGCTCTGGCACTCAGACACGCGTGTGCACCACGCCGTGATCCCGGGGGGACACAGGCGGGCACCAGGACGAGCACCAACACCTGGCACGGGCATGCCCCTGCCCTGTGTCCCTGCCAGATGCCTCCCCCCTGTGCCCAGGCCCCCGCCCCCACCCCGCCCGGTGCCAGGACCCACCTGGAGCCCTGCGGTGCTCAGGGCAAACCCATGCCCGTGAGATGTGGGCACACGCGTGGGGACAGGCCCGGCAGTGCCAGCCCCCGGGGTGGCTCTGCTGGCACCGAGTGACACCCTGGGGACAAGGGAGGGGGGGACAGGAACCGAGGGGGGGGGAAGTGTGAGGGGAGAGGGACACGGGGGGGGAGGGGGACCTGTGGGGAGGGACACGAGGACACTGAGGGGTCAAAAGGAGGGGACAGGGGAAGAGGGGACACAGGGACACGGGTGGGGGGCACAGGGACACAAGCAGGGGACACTCGTGGGGTCCGAGGGACAAGGGGATGGGGGGGACACAGGGACAGCGACAGGACAAAGGGAGAAGGGGACACAAGCGGGGGACAGTGGAAGAGTGGGCAGGGGACACGCGTGGCATCCTGGGGGGGCCACAAAGGGGGGGCCAGGGATGTCCCCAGGCAGAGAGGAGCAGAAGCCACAGGGGGACAGCGTTGCGGTCCCGGGGGGGACACTCCTGCGCCCTCCCTTGCCCCCCCCCGGTCCCCTCTCCCCGCCTGTGCCCCTCTCCGGGTGGCAGGAAGCCGCCGGCAGTTGCCCAACCCCGGGGGCCCCCCACGGGCGGCAGGGGGGGCGCAGGGCACACGCGGGACACCTCCCCCCCGCCAGCCCTTATCAGCAGGGCCCAGGGCATCCGCCCCACGCCCCGCGGGGCGGCAGCGTCCGGGTGGCACCCCCGGGGCTTGTGCCGCTGCTTGGGGGGCACCGGAGCTCAGCGGGCGGGGCCGGCCCCCGCCTGCGTCCCGCATGCTTTTTGTCCCCTTGTCCCCTCCGTACCCCACCGTGCCCCAGGCCCCCCCGCAGCCCCCTCGCTGTCCTCTCTCGGCCCCGAGTCCCTTCGTGTCCCTGCCGCAGCCTCCCCAACCCCACCTCAGGTCCCCACTCCACCCCCCCCGTGTCCCCTCAGCCCCTCCCTGGCCCCTCCCTGTCCCCTCCTGCCCCTTCGGTCCCCTCCTGGCCGCGGCCCTGACCCCGCGGGCCAAAGGTCAGCGCCAGCTGCGGCCGCCAGAGGGCGCCGCGGAGAGGGCGAACAGGGGCAAGGGCCCCGCGTCCGGTCACGTGACTAGCTGACCAGCCAATCACAGCACGAACCCGGCAGGGGGGTGACGTCACCGCTTCCCTGGTCACCATGAGAACTGCTCCTCCCCCGCGGCTTCCGGAGTGCTGACTGACAGGCAGCTTCTCCAATCAGCGGCCGGCGAGGGGAAGGGCGGGAAAGGCCGGCCCTCCCCCCGCGCTGAAGCGAGCGGCGATTGGTCGGGGCCTGCTCCGGCTCGCCCAATCAGCCCCGCGGGGCGGTGCTCGGCGCTGTGATTGGCAGCTCAGGAGCCAATGAGCGGCGGCTGCTCTTCCGGCTCCACGTCGGCAGCGGCGAGGGCGAAATGGAGGCCTTGGTGCTGGTAGGGAGCGCGGGGCCGGGCCGGGGCTGGCGGCGAGGGCGGAGAGGCAGCGGCGGGGACCGGGCGGCGGCGGGGGGGGGAGGGGAACGGGGGAGGAGGGTGGAGGGGCAGCGGGGGGCGAATGAGGGGGGGCATATGGGGGGGCCGAGGTGGCCCCGAGGTGGCGCTGGGTGAGGCCTGGGGGCGGCGGAGGGCAGGGAGGGAGGGAGAGAGACCCTGCGGGGGGGGGGCACAGAGCGAGACCCTGCGGGGGGGGAGGGGGCACAGAGCGAGACCCTGCGGGGGGGAGGGGGCACAGAGCGAGACCCTGCGGGGGGGGGGGGGCACAGAGCGAGACCCTGCGGGGGGGGCACAGAGCGAGACCCTGCGTGGGGGGGCACAGAGCGAGACCCTGCGTGGGGGGGGCACAGAGCGAGACCCTGCGGGGGGGGCACAGAGCGAGACCCTGCGTGGGGGGGGACACAGAGCGAGACCCTGCGTGGGGGGGGACACAGAGCGAGACCCTGCGGGGGGGGGGCACAGAGCGAGACCCTGCGGGGGGGGGCACAGAGCGAGACCCTGCGTGGGGGGGGCACAGAGCGAGACCCTCCGTGGGGGGCACAGAGCGAGACCCTGCGTGGGGGGGGACACAGAGCGAGACCCTGCGTGGGGGGGGACACAGAGCGAGACCCTGCGGGGGGGGGGCACAGAGCGAGACCCTGCGGGGGGGGGCACAGAGCGAGACCCTGCGTGGGGGGGGCACAGAGCGAGACCCTGCGGGGGGGGCACAGAGCGAGACCCTGCGTGGGGGGGGACACAGAGCGAGACCCTGCGGGGGGGGGGGGGCACAGAGCGAGACCCTGCGTGGGGGGGGCACAGAGCGAGACCCTGCGTGGGGGGCACAGAGCGAGACCCTGCGTGGGGGGGCACAGAGCGAAGCCCTGCGTGGGGGGGGGGGGGCACAGAGCGAGACCCTGCGTGGGGGGCAGCGAGTGGCGCAGGTGGCTCTGGGGGGGCTTCCGCCTGTCCCTCCGGGGGGCTCTGAGACCACCTCCGCGGTGGCTTCACCCTGCGCGCCCGGGGGGCGGCGGTGCGGGGGGGGCCGCAGGGGTGCGGGGGGGCCGCAGGGGTGCGGGGGGGTCGCGGTGCGTGGGCGCCCGGGGGGGGGTTCTGTGCTCCACGCGGCTGTGGCTCAGGGCAGTCAGTGCATCACAGAACTTGGTCCCGGCGCGCTCCGTGGCAGCGGAACCCACCGGGGGGGGCACCGGGACCGGGGCGCAGCCTGCGGGGGACCCTCCCTGGGCACCGCTGCCCAGGACCACCCTGGGCAGGGCCGAGGGCACCGAACGCAGGCTTCTTGTCGGGGTCCTCGGTGCCAGCCGAGCTGGGCTCTGCGTGGCATTTGGGTGGCACAAGGGTGGCAGGGGAGGTCCCTGCTGGGGGGTCCTGGGGAGGGGTCCCTGTGCCCGGGCAGGGTGACAGTGGCAGTGCCCCCGCAGGAGCCTTCCCTCTACACTGTCAAAGCTGTCATCATCCTGGACAACGACGGCGAGAGGCTCTTTGCCAAGGTGAGGGGGGCACGGAGGTGGTGGGGGTGGCACCAAGGAAGGTGAGGGGGGCACGGAGGTGGTGGGGGTGGCACCAAGGAAGGTGAGGGGGGCACGGAGGTGGTGGGGGTGGCACCGAGGAAGGTGAGGGTGGCACGAGGTGGGTGAGGGTGGCACCGAGGGGGTGACAGCGACGCAAGGGTGGCCTGGGGAGGCAAGGGGCAGGCAGGGGCCAGCCGTGGTGGCACTTGGTGGCACCGGCAGAGGCAGAGCTACAGAGGGCAGCCCAGGGGGCATTCGGTGGCACAGGGGGGCCAGAGTTGGTGCCCTGAGAGTGGAGCCCCTGGGGCAGGGCTGGCTCCGTGCCCATGTGTGCCCTGTGCCCGCAGTACTACGATGAGACCTACCCCAGTGCCAAGGAGCAGAGAGCCTTCGAGAAGAACATCTTCAGCAAGACTCACCGCAGCGACAGTGGGCACGGGGGGCACGGCGGGCACGGGGGGCAGGGGGCGTGGGGAGGGACCCTGGAGGGGCACGCAGGGGGCGAGGGGCAGGGACTCCAAGGGGGCCACGCAGGGGGGGCTGTGCCCAGGGCTGGTTGGCACCACGGGGGAGGCTGTGCCCGGGCAGGCTGGCAGCATGGGGGGGGCTGTGCCCGGGCAGGCTGGCACCACAGTGGGGGCTGTGCCCGGGCAGGCTGGCAGTACAGGGGGCAGTGCCCGGGCAGGCTGGCAGCACGGGGGGGCAGTGCCCGGGCAGGATGGCACCACGGGGGGGCAGTGCCCGGGCAGGATGGCACCACGGGGGGGCAGTGCCCGGGCAGGCCGGCAGCACGGGGGGGCAGTGCCTGGGTAGGCTGGCAGCGCGGGGGGCCTATGCCCGGGCAGGCTGGCAGCACGGGGGGCAGTGCCCAGGCAGGCTGGCAGCACGGGGGGCAGTGCCCAGGCAGGCTGGCAGCGCAGGGCTGTGCCCACAGGTGAGATCGCACTCCTGGAGGGGCTCACAGTGGTCTACAAGAGCAGCATCGACCTCTACTGCTACGTGGTTGGCAGTGCCCACGAGAACGAGGTGGGGAGGCAGGGGGCACCCAGGGGGCATGCGAGGAGGACACCCACGGGTGGCAGGGAGGGACAGGCAGGAGTCCCCCAGGGGTGACAGAGTGGGGAGGGTCAGAAGTCACTCAGGGGACACCCAGGGGTGGCATGGGGGGCACCCAAGGGTCACCCAGAGGGATGCCCAGGGGTGGCAGAGGGGGCCCAGTCAGAAGTCACTCGGGGGCCACCCAGGGGTGGCTGTTTGGGGACACCCACCAGGGGCAGGAGAAAGGTGCCAGGGCAGGGGGCAGGGGCACAGAAAGTGGCACCAGGCTGGGCAGGGCAGGACACCAGCCCAGGGTGCCCCCAGCCCGGGGCAGTGCCAGGCAGTGACTGTGCCCCCCCCCTGCCCCCAGCTGATGCTCACAGCTGTCCTCAGCTGCCTCTTCGACTCGCTCAGCCAGATGCTGAGGTACCAGGGGGTGCTGGGGGGCACCCAGGGGTGCACCCAGGGGTGCTGGGCTGGGCACCGGTGGCTTTGGGGGGCACTTGGGGGTGCTGGGAGGGCACCTCTGGGTCCTGTGGGGGCACCTAAGGGTTCTGGGTGGGCATCTCTGGCCTTGGGGGGCACTTAAGGGTCTTGAAGGGGCACCTGTGGGGGCTGGGTGGCATTTGAGTGTCCTGGGGTGGGTCCCCGTGGGTGCTGGGGGGCATCTCTGGCCTTGGGGGGCACCCATGGGCCCCGGGGTGGGCACCTACCTTGCTGAGGTGCCCAGGGAGCTGCTGCAGTGCCTGGGGGAGTGCCCACAGCCTGGGGGCGAGCAGGGGGGTGCCAGTTGGCAGGGTGGTGCTGGGTGGCAGGGTGGTGTCGGGTGGGCACGGGGGGCAGGGTGGTGCCAGGTGGGCACGGGGGTGCCAGCTGGCAGGGCGGTGCCCCCAGGAAGAGCGTGGAGAAGAGAGGGCTGCTGGAGAACATGGAGGGACTGTTCCTGGCCGTGGACGAGATCGTGGACGGAGGGTGGGTGCCTGCCCCGCCCTGGCACGGCTCTGCCTGGGCTCTGGCACCCTGCCCGGGTGCCCACGGTGCCCGCGGGGGGGGTGCTGAGGCCTCCTGTGTCCCCTCTCCCCCAGTGTCATCCTGGAGAGTGACCCCCAGCAGGTGGTGCACCGCGTGGCAGTGCGGGTACGGCGGGCACGGGGGAGGGCAGGGCAGGGGGCCTGGGCTGGGTGCCCACCCCGGGCTGGATGCCCACCCACACTGAGTGCCCACCCTTCTTGGCACAGGGCGAGGATGTGCCCCTCACGGAGCAGACAGTGTCACAGGTAAGGGAGACACCCAGCGGGCACCAGTGCCCCCCCAGTGCCCCCTGGCTGCCCCCAGTGTGCCCCAGGCCCTGCTCAGTGCCCACCCAGTGCCACCAGTGTGTCCCCAGTGCCCCCTGGGTGCCCCTTCCATCCCCCCCCGCAGCGCCTCCCTCAGGCCATTTCCTGCCCTTCCTGTCCAGGGCTGCCCTGGGTCCCCCCCGGGCACCCATAGATGCCTCCCCCCGTGCCATGGGTGCCCTGTGCCAAGGCTGCCCTCTGCCCTCCCCCCTAGGTGCTGCAGTCTGCCAAGGAGCAGATCAAATGGACCCTGCTGCACTGACCCCCCCCCGGCCCCCCCGGGACCCTCCCCAGACACCCCTGGGACCCCCCCCCGGGTGCCCTGGGCCAGACCTTGTCCCCTCCCCCCAGGTGCTGCAGTCGGCAAAGGAGCAGATCAAATGGACCCTGCTGCGCTAGGGGGGCCCCCCCGGGACCCCCCCGGGACCCCCCCAGACCCCAACATGCTGCACTGCCCCCCCCGCCCCTGTCTGCTGCCTGCTCTGTGCCTGCGCCGCCCCCACCCCCTCAGCGGCCCCCCCCTTACCCCCCCAACAGCGTCCTGTGGGGGGGGCTGGGAGGGGTCCTCAAGTGCTCAGTCAAGGTGGGGAGGGGGACACACACTGGGGGGGCACTTGGAGGATCTGAGCCCCCCCCCAAACCCCCTTGACTCCTCTGGGCCCCCCCAGAGACCCCCCCCCAGGGCTCTTTGACTCCTCTGCCTCCCCCTCCCCGCCCAGGAGCCTTTAAGCCTTCTGCCCCCCCCCGCCAGGACCCCATCCTGGGGTCCCCTTTGCCTCCCTCCCCAGACCCAAGCAGGGCTCAAACCTCATCATTTATTGGGGTGAAGCTGGGGGGGGGCACATGGGGGCCGGGGGGGGCAATGGAGTTCTGTGCCCCCCAACCCCCCCCCAAAACCCTGCTCCCCCCTCCCCTGCTATTGCTTTGCTTACATCACAGTATTGAGTGGGGGGGGGCAGGGAGGGTTGGGGGGCACTGAGACACGGGGGGGGGCCCAGGGGTGAGGGTGGTGCGGGGGGGGCACAGTGTCAGTTGTGGGGGGGCAGTGCCAAGGGGGGGCAATGCCAAGGGGGGGCCAGTGCCAAGGTGAGGGGGGGTTGTAGTGTTAAGGGGGGCACAGTGAGAGCAGGGGGCACAGCTTTGGGGGGCACAGTGATAGTGTGGGGGGGTCACAGTGATGGGGGAGTGCTGGGGGGGGCACTAAGGATTGGGGGTGCTGGTTTGGGGGGGCACTAAAGGCGGGGGGGGTCACAGTGATGGGGGGGTGCTGGTCTTGGGGGGGTGCACAGTGCTAGTGGGGGGGTGCTGGGGGGGGGGGCAGTACCAGTGTTTGAGGGGGGGCACAGTGCTTGGGGGGGCCCTGGGGTGGGATTATTTACAAGGGGGGGGGAGCCGGGGGGGTCTCCCAGCCCCTCCCCCCACACACATTATTGCAGTGGGCTGGGCCCGGACTGGGAAGGGGGGGGCGGAGGGGGGTTGGCCCCCCCGAAGCAAAGCCCCCCCCGAGGGTGTGTGCAGGGCTCAGTGCCCTCAGTGCAAGAGGTCATGGCTTGGGGGGGGGCATCCGGGGGGGGTCTATCTGGGGGGGGCACACAGCTCGGAGGTGTTTCTGCGGGGGGACCCCGAGGCTGTTCTGAGGGGGGGTCCCCCCGGGGGGGTCCCTGCCCCGTGAGCCATCACTGATTGCTTTGCAGATCCCTGAGGTGCTGGGGGGGAGGAGGACATTGGGGACCCCCCCCCGAGCCCTGCCCTGCCCTGGGGGGTCCCCGCGGGGGGGTTGTGCGGTGGGGGGGGCTCGGGGGGGGCTCAGCAGCTTCCCGAGTGCCAAGTTCCAGTTCAATGACAGGGCTGAGCCTGGGGGGGCAGTGCCAGGGGAGGGTATCAGGTGGGGGGGGCCTCACCTGATGGGGGTGCCAGGGAACTGCTGCCATGCACAGTGCCCAGGGGTGGGCACCACGGGAGGGCACTGCTGCCGCGGGCACTGACGCTGCTGGGCACCGCCGATGGGCACCACTGCCAGGCAGCTGCTGCCAGGCAGAGTGCCCATGGACAGGTACCACTGATGGGCACCACTGATGGGCATTGCTGCCAGGCAGCTGCTGCCAGGCAGAGTGCCCATGGACAGGTACCGCTGATGGGCACCACTGATGGGCACAGTTGCCAAGTAAACTTTTCCAGGCCCTGGGTACCAGTGGTGGGCAAGGTTGCCAGGTAACTGATGCCATGCACAGTGCCCATTTCCAGGTGCCACTGATGGGCACTGCTACCAGGTAGCCATCTCCCATACCCATTGCTGGGTACCACCTGTGGGCACCGCTGCCAGGCAAAGGGTGCCAGGCAGTGGTCACTGGGCCCCCTCACTGGGTACTGCTGCTGGGCACCACTGCTGGGCAACCGCTGCCAGGGAAGCGCTGCCAGGTAACCACTACCGGGCCCCCTTGCTGGGTACCACCGATGGGCGCCGTTGCCAGGGGCCCCTTGTCAGGGGGTCGCCAGGGGAGGGGGGGGGGGGGCGTTGCCAGGCAGGTCGCTGGGTGCCCATTGGTCGCTGGTTGCCAGGAGACCGCTGCCAGGCGACTATTCTGGGATGGCTGCTTGGGGCTGTCGCCAGGCGACGACCGCCGCAGCCTGAAGGGGGCTGCTGATTGGCTGCCGGCTGCTAGGCAACGGCCGCTGCGTGGGGGCTGCTGATTGGCTGCCGGCTGCTAGGCAACGGCCGCTGCGTGGGGGGCTGCTGATTGGCTGCCGGCTGCTAGGCAACGGCCGCTGCGTGGGGGCTGCTGATTGGCTGCCGGCTGCTAGGCAACGGCCGCTGCGTAGGGGCTGCCGATTGGCTGCCGGCCGCAGAGGCAACGCTCGCCACGGAGGGCGCCGATTGGCTCTGGCGGTCGCTAGGCAACGGTTGCTGCGGGGCGGGGTCAGTAGGGGGAGAAGAGGAGGGGGGCGTGGGCGGGGCGCAGCGGGCCGGGGGCGGGGCGCAGCAGGGCGGGGGCCAGGGGCGGGCCGGGCAGCAGGGCGGGGCCCGGGGGGCGCAGCGCCAGGGGGGGCGCGGCCATGGCGGCGGCGGCGGCGGCCAGGGCCAGGGGGGGCGGCAGGAGCCCCCCCCCGGCCAGAGCCTTCGGCAGCTCCTTGGGGAAGGGCAGCGGCGCCTGTGGGGGGCGGGGAGGGGGGGGGGGGGGGGGGGGGGGGGGCGCCCCCAGGGCAGCCAGACCCCCTGCGGCCCCGACACCGCCCCCCGGGGGACCCCTGCAGACCCTCCCAGCCCCTTCCCGCCCCATAGGGGGCCCCGAGAGACCCTCCCCAGACCCCACCCCGTACGGGGACCCCTGGAGACCCTCCAAGCCCCCTCCCCACCCCTAGACCCCCACCCTCGTCACCCCACAGGCACCTCAGAGCTACCCCAAGCGTCCCCCCCCGCCCCCGGGGCAGCTCCTGCGGCGCCCCCAGCCCGCCCCCCCCGCGCCCCCGCCGCTGACCAGCTCCGGGGGGGTCCGCGGCTTCTTGTGGCGGCTCAGCAGGGGGTTCGGCTTCCCCGCGACCCCGTCCCGGTGCCGCCGGCTGGAGATGTGCTGCGGGCAGAGACAGCCTGCTCGGGGGGGCTCCGGGGGGGGCATGTGGGAGTGGACGTGGGGGGGGGTGGGGGGTCCCGGGGGGAGGTTTGGAGGTCTTTAACGGGGGGATGGTTCCGGGGGGGTGGTCGCGGGGTAACGGGGGGGGTCCCGGGGGTACCTGCTTGAGCTGCAGCTCGGAGTTGAGCCGCACGTTGCAGATCTGGCAGTGGAAGGAGCGTTCGGGGGTCTCGGCCGGGGGGGTCCCCGCAGCGCCCCCCAGGCGCGGGAAGGCTCTGATGGGTCCCAGCCCACTGCGAGCCTCCACCAGCGTCTTGTGCTTCGTGCCTGGGGGGCGCGGGGGGGTCACGGCGGGCTGCAGGACCCCCCCACACACAGAGACCCCCGGAGGCCTCCTGCACACAGAGACCCCCCAGGACTCCCCCCCAGAACTCCTCCTGCACTCCTAGGACCCTCCCGGCCCTTTTTGTCCCCCCCCCGTGTCCCCCACTCCATACCTCCAGTGTGTCCCCCCCCGCACCTCCATGTCCCCCCGCACCCCCATCTCCCCCCCCGCGCTCCTCCCCCCCTCCTGACCCCTTTTTGCCCCCCCCTTGCCCCCCCTTTTCCCCCCATGTCCCCCCCATTCCACCCCGTGCCCCTCACCCCTTTTTATCCCCCCCCCCCCCACCTCCCAGGGTCCCTCGCCCCCGCCCCCCCGCGCCCCCTGCCCACCTTTGTTGTGAGCCTCCAGCTGCGAGAGGGAGTTGGCGGCGACCTTGCAGAGGCTGCAGTACAGCAGCCGCTTGGCCTTCGCCTTCTCCTCCTCCTCCTCCTCCTCAGCGCCCCCCCGCGCCGCCCCCCCCGCGGCCTCCGCGCTGGGCGCAGGGGGGGGAGCGGGGGGCGAGGGGGGGCCAGGGGCGCCTGGAGCCGCTGGGGCTGGGGGCTGCGGGGGAGCTGCGGGGGGGGGGGGGGGGAGGAGGTGAATGAGGCAGCACTGAGACCCCCCCCACGGACACCCCCCTGAGACCCCCCCCAGGGACACCCCCCTGAGACCCTCCCCAGGGACACCCCCCTGAGGCCCCCCCCAAGGGTCACAGCACTGAGATCCCCCCAGAGACCCCTACCCAAGGCGGGGGGGGGACACACAGCTTTGACACCCCCACCCCGGACCCCTGCACCCTTGGGCCCCCGGCCCAGGACCCCCCTGCCCGGGGGGGGCCACACACACGCACGACCCCCCCCAAAGGTCAGCCCCCCCCCGCGAGGCGCCCACCTGCCCGCTCGGTCGTGTCCGCAGCCGGGGGGGGCGCCGGGCCGGGGGTCTCCGGCGGGGGGGGGTCTCCGGCGCTGTCCGTGCCCCCCCCGCGGCGGGCGCGAGCTGCTTCCAGCCCCTTGAGGCGTCTCGCGTGGCGATTGCCTTGGTAGTGAGCGGCAGCCTGGCTCTGGGGCACGGACACGGACACGCGTGGGGCACCCCCGGAGCGCCCCGGAGCCCTGGGCACACCCCGGGGGACACCACAGACCTCTGGAGACACTTTGGGGACCCCCCCGGACCCTTGGGGGCGCCACAGACCCACTGGGGGCACTTTGGGGACCCCATGGGGACACGGAGGGCAGTGTGGGACACCCCCAGACCCACTGGGGACCCCCTGGGGGCACCTCCAGACCCTAGGGTCGGAGGTCACTGGGGGGGCTGTGTGCGGGGGGTCCCGGGGGGGCCCGGGGGGGTCCGGGGGGGCCGTACCTGGGAGTTGAAGCGGATCTGGCAAACGCTGCAGGCGATCACAGGACGCCGAGGCCTGGGCGGGGCCCCCCCGAGCCCCCCCTTGGGCTCCATCTGGGGGGGGAAGGGCAAAGAGGGGTGGGGGGGCGGGGGGGGATGCGTCACATCCTGCCTGGGGACACCCCCCGGGACCCCCCCCCAAAAACGACCAATAAAGCACACAGAGCCACAGCCCCCCCCGGGCACCATGGGGCTGGGGGTGCTGGGGGGGTTCCTGGGGGGGTCTGGGGGTGTCACTGGGGGTCTGTGAGTGCTGGGGGGGGGCTGATGCCAGGGGTGTCGTGGGGGGGGGGGTCTGTGGGTCCCACGTGGGCGCTGTAGTAGCTGGGGGGGGGGCCCGGGGGGGGGCCGTGGGTGCTACATGGAGTCTGTGGATGCGGGGGGGGGCTGGGGGATGTCATCGCCGCGGAACAGCCCCCCCGGACCCCCCTCCCATGCCGTAGCCGCTCAGGAATCTCCCTGCCCGCACCCACGGGAGGGGTCCACGCCCTGAGCCCCCCCCGGGCCCGGGTGTGGGGGGGTTGGGGGCGGATGTGGGGGGGGTTATGGGATGGGATTCTGGGGGGGGTTGGGGGGACTTTGGGCTGAGGTTGGGGGGGGCAATGAGGGGGTTATGGGATGGAGTCTGGGGGGGGCTATGGGGGGCTGGGGAGGTTATGGGGGGGGCTATGGGGGGGGTCATGGGATGGGGGGGATAAGGGGGGCTGTGGGGGGGGTTGGGGGGGTTTATGGGGGGCTGTGGGGGGGGTTGGGGGGGTTGTCGGAGCTCAGTCCCGCAGGGCTCGGTGTGGCCCCCCCGCAGCCCCCCCCCGGCCCCCCCGCACTCACCGGCACCGGCAGCAGCCGCAGGGCAGCGTCGGGGGGCAGCAGCAGGCGCCGGGGGGGTGGCACCAGCGGCCCCGGGGCCCGCAGCATCGCCCGGCCCGGCCTGGGGGGCACGGGGGGGGCACGGGGGGGGGAGAGGTTCAGCAGGGGATGGAAACCCCCCCCAAGAAAAACAGCCTCACCCCCCCCGAAACATCTCCCCCTGCCCCCTCCCACCCCCCCCGACAGGCACTTGGGACCCCCCCAGGGGGACTCGGGAATGCTTCCCCCCCCTGCCCCCCCCCCGCTCTCTGCAGCCCCCCCCCCGGCAGAACGGCAGCGCGAGCCCCCGGGGGGGCTTCACCGCCCAGCCCCCCCCCGGGGCTCAGAGCTCCCTACCGGAGCCTCCCCCCCAGCTGCCCCCCCCCAGTCCCTCCGCGGCCTCACGACCCCCCCAGAGCCTCATCCTCCGTCCGCTCCCCCCCCCCAATCTCTGCAGCCCCTCACGACCCCCCCACAGCCTCGACCCCCCCAATCCCCCCCCCCAATATCTCTCCTCGGCCTTCCCCCCCCCAGGCTGCCCCCTCGAAGTCTCCCCAAGGCCTCACGACCCCCCCGGAGCCTCAGCCCCCCCCCCGGCCCCCCCCCAGTCTCTGCTCGGCCTCAGGACCCCCCCCCAGCCTCCCCCCCCCCGCTCCCCCCGGACCTTTTCTCCCTGCCCCCCCCCCTACCGTAGCGGCCCCGCGGGGGGGCAGGTCTAGGGCATGGGGGGGGTGGGGAGGGGGCTCCTGCCCGCGGCCCCCCCCTGCGCCGCCGCTCGGAGGTGCTGCCCCCGCTGGGGTCGTCCCCGAGTGTCCCCCCCCCGCGCTGCGGCTCCCTCCTGCGCCCCCCCCAGCGCTCGGCCAATGGCGGCGCCGCTAAGTGGGACACGGGGGGGGCGGGGGGGGCACCGCACGGCGCATGTCACACTCGTGTCGCCGCTCACGCGTGGCCGCGGCTCACGCAGGGGAGGCTGCGGACCCCCCCCCCCGCCTCAACCCCCCCTCCTCGCTATTACCTCCCCCCCCGTGTTTGTGTCTGTGCCCCCCCCCCGTGTCTGCGTTCCCCCCCCCCACGCGTGCTCGCAGCTCGCGCACGAGGCCTCTACGCTCCCCCCCCCCCCAACACCTCCTCCTCTTCCCCTGCCCCCCCACGCGTGCCCACGGCTCCCGCAGGGGCCTCTGTGCCCCCCCCGCCCGCCTCGCGTTGTTACCTGCCGCCCCCCCCCCCGTGTCTCTGCCTCTCTCTCTCTGTGCCCCCCCCACGCGTGGCCACGGCTCACGCATGTGCGCCTGCTCCCCCCCCCCCCGCCCCCCCACCCCCTTCCTGTTATCCCCCTCCCTTACCCCCCCCGTGTGTGTATCTCCCTGCGTGTCCCCCCCACGCGTGTCCGCGGCTCACTCACGTGTCCCCCCCTCGCCACGCGCGGCCCCAGCGGCTCCGCGGCGCACGCGCAGAGTGGGGGGGTGGGGGGGGCGGGGCGCGCCACGCGCACATGTCGGGACACGCGTGGGGGGCGGGGGCGGGCGTGGGGGGGTTGCGATGGAAACGCTGCCGCGGGGGGGGGCGAGGGGGGGACACACCCGCGCCGTGGGCAGCCCCCCGGGGGCGGGGGGGGGTGTGGGGGGGCTCGGAGTAGTGCTGGGGGGGGCCGGAGGGGTCTGGGGGAGTGCTGGAAGGAGCGGGGGGGGCAAGGGGGGGGAGAGCGGAGAGGAGGTCTGGGGGGGGGGACTGGAAGGATTGGGGGCGCTGGGGGGGCTCAGGGGGTCCTGGAAGGTCTGTGGGGGTCTGGGGGGGGACCGAGAGGAGTGGGGGGCACGGGGGGGGGCTGGGGGCAGCAGGGGGGCCCTGGGGAGGGGCATGGGGGGGGTCTGGAGGGCACTGGGGGGCTCGGGGGGGCCCTGGGGAGGGTCTGGGGGCGGCAGGGGGGGCCCTGGGTCCCTGCGCGCCCCCCCGCGCCCGGGGGGGTTAATTATTGATGCGCTGCTGCTAATGAGGCACTAATGAGGGCACCTGAGCCGCGCGCGCTCAGCCGTGCCCAGCCTGGCACATGCCCAGCTCCGGGGCAGACACTTTTATTGGTGCCCTCAGGCCTCCCCCCCCCAATTAAATACACACAGAAGCTGCCCCCCCCCGTGCCCACCCCTGTGCCCACCCCTGTGCCCACCCCCCCTTATCCTCCCTGTGCCCCCATGTGCCCACCCCCCCCCTGCCCCCCACCCTAGTGCAATCACCCCCCGGGGGCACAGGGGGGCACAGGAGGGCACCGGGGTGGGGGGTGTGGGGGGGGGAGGGTCCTGTGTGCCCCCCCCGGGACGAAGCCTTCGGGCGCTGGGGGTCAGTGCAAAGTGAGGTGCCCGCGGCAGGGGGGGCACAGGCAGTGCAGCGCTGGCACCATGCCAGGGGGCACTGCAGGAGGGGGGCACCGAGACTGGGCAGCAGTGCAGCCCCCCGGGTGGCACTGGCACAGGGTGGCACTGGCAGAGGGTGGCACCACAGCCCTGTGCCATCACGAGTGGGTGGCACCGCAGCTGGGTGATGCCATGGAAAGCTGGCACAGTGACCAGGTGGCACCACAGCCACCCGGGTGGCACCATGCCAGGGTGGCACTACAGCAAAGCGCCATCATGAGTGGGTGGCACCAGAGCTGGGCAGTGCCATGATCAGGTGGCACCGTGGGTGGGTGCCACACAGCAGCCAAGTGATGCCATGACTGAGTGACAGCTGCGTGAGGTTGTGCCAGGAGAAGGTGGCACCACCAAGAGGTTCTGTGCCAGGCAGAGAGGTCCCTAGGGCTGGCACCGGTGCCCAGCAGGGTGGTGCCCATCCTGCCAATGTCCTGCTTGCCAGGCTGGTGTCTTGGTGTGGCAGCTGTGCCCAATGGGGAGCCTGTGCCAGCTCATGGTGGTTGTGCCAGGGCTGCTGCCACTTGGCACGGCAGTGTCCAGCGTGTTGGTGCCCAGTGGGCATCACCTCATGTGCTGGTGGTGCCCAGGCTGGTGGCAGTGCCCATTTCAGTGATACCCAGTCCAGTGGTGGTGCCCAGCCTGGTAGTGGTGCCATGCTGGTGGTGCCCATGCTGGTGGTGGTGCCCACGGTGCCCATTCCAGTGTTCCCCAGTCCGGTGGTGGTGCCCATGGTGCCAGTGGCACTGGGGCTGCTGTCAGCCACCACGACGGTGCCCAGCGCCTTGGTGGTGCCCGGCATGGGGGTGCCCACCCTGGCAGCTGCACAGGGCCCTGGGCGCAGCATGGCTGGCACCAGTGGCACTGATGGTCTGGGTGGCACTGGTGGCACTGGTGCCCGCCGGCAGTGCCCTGTCAGGCCTCGGAGGCCGCCTGAGGCTTCAGCTGTGCCTTCTCCATGGCGGTGCCATAGGGCCCTGCCCGCTTGAAGAACCCCAGCTGGGGGGGCACAGGGTTAGGGGCACCCCCCCAGAGCCCTGTGCCCCCCACGGTGCCCCTCCTGCCTCCCGTGGTGCCAACCTCCCCTGTGCCCCTCCTGCCCCCTCCTCCCCCCAGCTGCTCTGTGCCCCCCTCCAGTCCCTGTGCCACCCACAGCATCCCCTCTGACCCCCCCATGCTGCCCCCCCCCCTTGTGCCCATCTTCCTGTGCCAACCACATCCCTGTGCCCCTCATGTCTCTTCCACCCTCCCACATCCCCTGTGCCCCCCATCCCCTGTGCCCCCTCCCCACGCCCCCTCCACCCCATGCCCTCCCCGGTGCCCCTCCCCTGGTACCCACCTTGTAGAGGCCGTAGCAGAGCAGTGCCAGCAGCAGCAGCCCCAGCAGCACTGCCAGGACCACCACCCAGACTGGCACCCCCCCGCTGCCCTCAGCCCGTGCCCACTGCAGCCCTGTCACCACCTGGCACCCGTGGGGACAGACAGGAGGTCACCAAGGGTGCCACCTGCAGTGCCACCTGTCGCCCACTGCAGCCACACCGCCGCCTGCCACCCACAGTGCCACCCACAGTGCCACCCACTGGGTCACCTTATGCCCACTGCAGCCTTGTCACCACCTGCCACCTATGCCAGGACAACCAGGATGCCACCCACAGTGCCACCCACTCCTCCCCAGCGTCCCCCATTGGGTCGCCTCATGCCCACCGCAGCTCTCTCCCCCCAGCACCACCCTGCCCCCCCCCGGGGCGGCAGTGCCCAGCGGTGCCCACCTGCAGGCGCTGGCTGGGGTAGTGCTGTGCCCGGATGCGGTAGGGCAGCCTCAGGACCCTGTACTCAGCCTCGCAGCGCAGTGCCGGTGCCAGCCCCTCCCGCTGCGGGCACCATGTCAGCACCCGCGGCACCCACGGGCACCCAGGGGCACCCACTGACACCCGCGGGGCACCCAGTGACACCCAAAGGGCACCCAGTGACACCCGTGGGCACCCACTGACACCCGCGGGGCACCCACTGACACCCGCTGGCACCCACTGACACCCAAAGGGCACCCAGTGACACCCGTGGGCACCCACTGACACCCACGGGGCACCCACTGACACCCAAAGGGCACCCACTGACACCCACGGGGCACCCACTGACACCCAAAGGGCACCCAGTGACACCCGTGGGCACCCACTGACACCCAAAGGGCACCCACTGACACCCAAAGGGCACCCACGGGGCACCCACTGCCACCCGTGGGGCACCTGCTGGCACCTACCAACACCCACAGAACTTCTATGGGCACCCAGGGGCACCCCCAGGGCACCACTGCCACCCCCCAGGGCTCTGGGGAAGGGTCCTGCGGGGGGGTGGGGACACAGCGAGGGGCTGGGGGGGGGGTCCCGAGGGGCTCTGGGGAGGGGTCTGGGGGGGGCAGAGGCTTACTGGGGTACGGGGGGGGGGGTCTTGGGAGGGGGCATTGGGGGGGGCACAGTGAGGGTCTGGGGGGGGTCTGGGCACAGCCTGGGGGGGGCACACTGGGGGGCTCCAGGGCATGTTTGGGGTCCTGGGGGGGGCACAGTGAGGGTCTGGGGGGGCCCTGGGGGGCGCGGGGGGGTCAGACCTGGCGCGGGGGCGGTGCCCGCAGGCGGAAGCTCAGGGTCAGGCTCCTCCTCTGCTGCTTCTCCAACCCCCCCAGGGGGCAGCTCAGCCTGAAGCACTCAGCCTCTGGGCACGCCTGGCACAGGTGGCACACACACGACTGGCACTCGCCGCGGGGGCACCACCCAGGCAGAGCCCCCCCCCAGGTGCCCACCCGCCAAGTGTCACCCAGCCTGGGCACACCTAGAGCCCACCCAGGCAGCACCTGGCACCTCGAGTGGCACCTCCCAAGTGCCACCCTCCCTGGGGACAGTCCTCAAGGGGGCACCTGGCACCTCGAGTGGCACTTCCCTCCAGGTGCCACCTGTCACAGCAGGGACGCTCTGTGGGCACAGCGCCCATGGCAGGGCACAATGCCACAGGGCAGGGAGGGGACAGGGAGGGGTGGGCACAGGGGCACTGACCAGGGTGAAGGGTGGCACAGGGTGGCTGCTGCCCCGCGTGTCCCTCGCGCCCCTTGGCACCGTGCCCTCCGCGTGGCGGCGCTGCCGGCTGTGAGCTTCAGGGCTCTGCTCCTGCGGGGTGGGCACAGCTCTGCCACCCACTGCCATCCACTGCCACCTCCCCCCCCGCCATGCTCTCCTCTTCCCCCACCCACTCCCGGTGCCACCCTCCCGGTGCTGCCCACCCCTCCCAGTGCCACCCTCCAGTGTCCCTTGTGCCACTCAGTGCCACCTGCCTTGGCGACACTCAGTGCCCTCAGTCTGACAGCTCCTGATGCCACCCAGTGCCCCTCCAGTGTCCCCAGTACTCCACCATCCAGTGCCCCCCAGTGCCCCGCAGTGTCCTCCAGTGCCATCCAGTGCCTCTCCAGCGTCCCCAGTACCCCCACTACCCAGTGCCCCCCAGTGCCCTCAGAACTCTCCAGAGCCCTCCAGTGCCACCCAATGTCCCAGTGCCCCCCAGTGCTCCACCACCCAGTGCCCTCCAGTGCCACCCAGTGTCCCTCCACCGTCCCCAGTAGTCCACCCCCCCGTGCCCGGTGCCAGTGCCGGTGCCCACCGCCAGGTGCAGGCTGTCGGGGGGGTGGCTGGCAGTGCAGCCGGGGGGCCCTGTGTGCCCGGTGACGTAGAGCAGGGGGTGCCCGCGGTGGGTCAGGGGGCAGCTGAGCTCCAGGGTGCCCTGGCTGATGGCGCTGGGGCCCTCGTTCAGCACCTGCGGGCACAGCGGGCACGGGGCGTGGGCACCCCTGGCACGGCGCCGTGGGCAGCGCTGGGGGGCGCGCGTGGGACGGCAGGGGGCAGGGGCGGGGGGGGCAGGGGCAGGGCCGGGGGGTCCCTGTGGCCTGTGGCACCCCCAGGGCCACGACCCCCTGGGGGCCGCAGGGGGTGGGGGCACTGCCCGGGGGGGGTCAGGGGCACCAAGCAGGTGCCAAGGCCTGAGGGCACCTCGGGGACCTCTGCTGTTAGTGGGGGGCACCAATGCCGCCCCCGGCCCCCCCGCCCCCCCCCCCCCCCCCATGGCGGGACTTGGGGACCCCTCCCCAGGCCCTGCCCTCCCCCCCCGCCCCTCCCCCACCTCATAGATGTGCTCCGCGGGGGGGCCAAGGTCCTGCAGGCTCTGGGGGGGGCGCTCGGGGGTCCTGCCCCCCTCGGGCACAGTGACCACATCAGGGCGGGACACGCTGCGGGGGGGGGTGGGGGAGGGTCAGGGGGGGGTCAGTGCCACCCCCCCGCCCCCCCCGCGCGTGGGCACTCACCCGAAGGCCGAGACGCGCGTGGCCGCCCGCACCTCCAGCGGCAGCGCCAGCAGCTGGCTGCGGGAGTTGTTGGCGTTCCTGCTGCTGGGCACGGCGGCGTCACGCGTGGGGCCGCGCACGGCCTGACCCCCCCGCGGCCACGGCCTGACCCCCCCAGTCCCCTCTTCCCCTCCAGAACCCCCACTCAGGGTTCCACACCTGGACCCCCCCCCCACGACCCCCACCCCCAGTACCCTCCCTGGCACCTCCCTCTCCGAAGCCCTTCCCACCTTGGGGTGCCCACAGCCCCCCCCCCGCCCCCCGCCCCCCCCGCAGGCTGCTCCACCTGACCCCCCCCCCCCCGCCCCTGACAGACCCCCCCCAGTGCCCTCCCGACCCCCCCCTTGAGCTCCACGTGGGGTGCCCAAACTGGCACCTCCCTGCCCATGCCCCCGCGGTGCCCCCGCGGTGCCCCCCCCGTGCCCACCTGCGGATCTGCAGCTCGAAGTGCACTCTCCTGCTGCTGTCGCTCACTTGGGGCATGGTGAAGCGAAGCCCCCCCCAGATCTGTGGGCACAGGGGGCACGGCTCGGACCTGGGCACCCCCTGGCACCCTCCCGCCCACCGGTGCCCCCCACTCACGCTGGCTCCTGCCTTCATGGGGTTGCCCAGGTCGCAGACGAGGGCACTGCTGGAGTCGTTGCCCACCCCCAGCTCGCAGCTCAGGGCAGAGAAGTTCTTGGGGAGGGGCAGGGGAGAGGTTGGCACCAGGGAGGGCACAGGGCACCCGCGGGCACCCAGGCTCTGCGCAGCTCCTCCTCGCTTGGGGGCATCTCTTCTGTGGCCACAGGGCACCCCCGAGGCGGTACCTGGCACCCGCTCCATGCCCAGGGGTACCCAGCCCATGCCCAGGGGCACCTACCCCACAGTGAGCACCCTCCCCCATGCCAAGGGGACACTGATGTCCATGCCAGGTGGGCACCCACTCCCCGCTGGTCACCCTCCCCCACGCCAGGTGGGCACCCACTCCCCGCTGGTCACCCTCCCCCACGCCAGGTGGGCACCCACTCCCCGCTGGTCACCCTCCCCCACACCAGGTGGGCACCCACTCCCCACTGGTCACCCTCCCCCACGCCAGGTGGGCACCCACCCACGCTGGTCACCCTCCCCCATGCCAGGTGGGCACCCACTCCCCCCGCCCAGGCTGTGTCCCCCCCCTGCCCCGCCGTGCCCAGCCGTGCCCGGCCGTGCCCACGCACCGCGTGTGGCCGCATCACGCCCGTGTACTGCGCGTGGGGGGGGGCGCGCACGTGCAGCTCGGCCTCGTACGCCCCCCCCTCGCCCTGGTTGCGGGCACCGAAGGTCAGGCTGAGGCTGTTGCGGTCGCCCAGGAACACAGCGCGGCGGTCCCTGCGCGGGCACGGGTCAGTGCCAGCCCCGCCCGCGGGCACCTCCGAGGGACACCCCCCCCCGCCCCCCACCCCGCGGCGAGGGGAGGGACCCCCCCGGACCCCCCCGGACCCCCCCGTGCCAGCTCCTTACAGTGCTGCCTCCAGCTGCAGGTCTGGCACACAGATGTTGTCCTCGCCACAGTCCAGCTGGATGTGAGCCTGGCACAGCGAGGGGCATGTGAGTGGCACAGCGAGGGGCATGTGAGGGTGCTGGGGACATGGTGGGGGCAGGAGGATAGGGGGTGGGGGGCATGGGGCAGGGGGCATAGGGGCAGGGAGTCAGGGGGGCATGGGGATTGGGGGCATAGGGATAAGGGCATATGGGGATAGGGGGGCAGGAGGCATGGGGGGCATGGGGGCAGGAGGAAGGGCAGGGGGCATGGAGGTGCCATGACAGAGCCATCAAGTGGCACACCAGGATGCCACTGAGTGCCATGGTGTGCCAGTGGGTGCCCTGGGGGAATCACAGGGTGGTACCAGGATGCCACTGGGTGCCATGGGGGAATAATGAGGGGACACTGGGGTGCCATGGTGGCATCATAAGGTGACACTAGCATGCCAGTGGGCACCAGTGGGTGCCAGGGGACAGCATGAAGTGCCACTTAGGCTGTCCCTGGGTGCCATGTGGGAGCCACGAGGTGCCACCAGGATGGCACCAGTATGTGTGTGGGGGGGGTGCTGTGGGCATCACCTTCGCCTCCAGCCGGGTCCGACTCTGGGCAGCCAGCACTGGGTGCAGGCCGTGGGCATCTGGGTGGGCATCAGGATCCAGGCCAAAGCTCAGTGCCACGCCAATGGGAGACAACTTATCCCGGAACTCTGACTCGTTCTAGGCGGGGGTGGGCACAGGGTGGGCACAGGGTGGGCACACATGGTTCAAACCCATTAAGTGCCCCCTAACTGAGGGGTAAGGAGGGGGGGGTGATGCCAACCTACCCTGAGGTAGATGGCCATGCTGTGGCAGCGGGCACCAGCCCCGTTGGGCACAGGCACAACCAAGCTCCTGCTTGGTGCCCCCTCGGGGAGGAACAGTGCCCTGCGCCCCCCCCCGGCCTTGGCACCATCCACGGTGAGCTCCACAGCGAAGTCTGGGGGGGGGGGGGGGGGCACAGGCACATCAGGGGACCCCCCAGAGGGGACATCAGGGTCCCCTATGCGCCCGCCCGCCCCGGGGGTGCCATCTGTGTGCCCACGCCCCCCTTCGGTGCCAGCTCGGTGCCAGCCCCTCCCGACTCACCGATGGCCGCTGGCAGGTGGTGCCCGGAGGCGTTCAGGCAGAAGCTGACATTGATGCTGGGGGGGGAGGGGTTGGGGACACTTCAGTGCCCCCGAGGCCACGCCTGCGTGGGTACCTCCCACGCCCACGCCTGGCATCTGAACATCCCCCCCCCGGTGTGTGTGTGCCCAACCCCACCCTGTGCCCCCAACCGCCCCCCTCCTCGGCCCTCCCCCACCCCCCCGGTGCCCACCCCCCGGTGCCACCCACCATGGCACCTGGTGCCCACTGTCGCCCAGGACGCAGCCTCGCTCCTCGGGGTTGAACATGGTTGGCACCACGCTGAGGCTGGCACTGGCGTGGACGATTGGGCGCCCCCTGGTGGCACAGGTGTCACTGACAGCCCCCTGGGGTGGGGGGCACCCCGGAGGGCACCCAAGTGGCAATTCCCACCCCGAGCTGTGCCACCTACCTGTACACCACAGCAGTGTCTGCCCCGAAGGCACCCACCAGGAGGTCTGTGGGGAGGAGGGCACAAGGCTGGCACAGGGCGTGGGGCATGGGCAGGAAGGGTGGCAGAGGTGAGGGCACAGCCATTGAGGGGGGAGGGAAGGGCAGCTGGGGCTGGGTGGCACCACCGTGGGGTGGCATGGCCAGGGTGGGTGTCCCCAGCCACGGGATGGGCACCCATGGGGGCACCTGGGGCTGGGTGGCACCTCCCTGGGCTGGCACACTCAGGCTGAGTGTCCCCAGGCACTGGGCAGCCATAGGCTGGCACAGCTGGATCTGGGTGCCCCGGGGGGGTGGCAGCTCCTTACCTGGGTACCCATTGCCATCCAGGTCGGTGGCACCACGCAGGGCAGCCCCAAAGAAGTCTGGCTGGCGCCCAGGTGCCCACTGCCCACGCAGCACCTGGCTGGGCCGGGGGCACAGCCCCGTGCCCATTCCGCTGTAGATGTAGACCAGCCCCAGCCTGCCCTCGGCACCCAGAGGGGCACCCACGGCCACGTCTGTGGGCACAGACAGCTCCTGTGCCACCCTGCAGCGCTGGCCCCCTCCTGCACACCCCCTTACTGCCACCCATCCCCTGCCAACCCCACCCCCCTGCCACCCTGCTGTGTCCAGTGCCCTGCTCTGCCCCCCCAAGCCTTACCTTGGGCACCCTCTGTACCCCCTCCCACCCTGGGCACCCACTGTCCCCTTTCTGCCACCCTACAATCCAACCACCCCCTCTGCACCCCATGCCCACCTTCCCTGCCACCCTGCACCCTGTGCCACCCTGTGCCACCCTGTGCCACCCACCATTGAAGCCATCCAGGTCCAGGTCCCCCAGGGGGGCAATGGCACTGCCAAAGCGCCCAAACTCCTGGGGCCCGGTGAGTGCCATGGCAGGGGTGGGTGCCATGCTGGGTGCCAGGCTGGGTGCCATGGTGGGTGCCAGGCTGGGTGCCACATCCGAAGGGGGTGCCAGGGAGGGCAGCTGCAGGTAGAGGTAGACCCTGCCCACCTCCTGCACCCTGCCCTCCCCTGTCCGTGCCATGTAGAGGGGGGCACCCACCAGCAGATCTGCCAGCCTGTGGGCACAGCTTGTCAGCGCCCATGGCACCCCTGGGTGCCCTCTGGGCACTGTGGGGGGCAGCGGGGGGGGGGGGCACAGCTCACCCATCACTGTTCACGTCTGTGGCTGCCACGGAGTAGCCGAAGTAGGCTGCCATCTGGGGGGGTGGGCATGGGCAGGTGGGCACCTCAGCCCAGCAGCAGTGCCCACCCCTGCCCCAGCCTCCATGGGTGCTCCTACCCTCCATGGGTGCCCCTTGCCACCCTTGGGTGCCCCCCAGGCTCTCTGTGACTCCCCCCACTGGCAGCTGCCCTTAGCCAGGCACCCTGAGAGGGCACCAGGGGCAGTGTGAGGGCACCCAGGGACCCTGAGGGGCACCCAGCACCCCAGGGTGGCACCTGCAGGGTTGTGCCCCCCTCACCCTCACCTGCTCCCCTGAGAAGTTGTAGAGGGACTTCATGTTGGTGCCGTTGAGGATGGTGACCTAGGCACAGAGGGCACAGAGTGGCAGTGCCACATGCCCACCCCAGCCCTGCCCCTGTGCCCCCTCATGACCTCCAGCCCTGGCACCACCATGGTCCCAACCCCTGTGCCCTGTGCCCTCTGTGCCCCCAGCCCTATCCCTGCTGCCCCCTGTGCCCCCCATGACCCCAACCCTTGTCCCATTGTCCCCTCTGCCCCCCATGCCCCCTGTGCCCCCATGCCCCCTGTGCCCCCCAACCCTGCCCCTTGTGCCCCTATGCCCCCCCGTGCCCCTGTGCCCCCATGCCCCCCGTGCACCCCATGCCCCCTGTGCCCCCCAGCCTTACGTAGCCGTAGGTGAGGTTGCCCTTGGGCACTCCTGCCACGAAGTCTGCAGGGGACAAAGTGCCCCTGTCAGGGGGTGCCCTCTCCCCCTCCCCGTGCCCCCTCCCCCCCGGGCACCTCTGCTGCCACCTACCTTGTGTCGTGTCCCCACTGAACTCTCCGACTGCCACTGAGTAGCCTGGCACACAGGGGCAGAGGCTGGCACCTGCACTGTGCCACTCTGTGCCCCCCTGGAGACTACCCCAAGTCCCTCTTGGCACCTCTTGTCCCTGTGCCCCATGCCCATCCCCAGCTCCTGTGTCCTCTGCCCCCTGCGACCCCACATTGCATGGCCTCATGCCCTGCCCCTGTGCCCACCACGTCCCCATGCCCCCCACTGTCCCCACACCCCTGTCCCCATGCCCCCAGTGCCCTCACACCCATGCTCCCCATGCCCATATCCCATGCCCCCAGTGCCCCATGCCCACCCGTGCCTCTATGCCCATATCCCCGTGCCCCTGTCCCCATCCCCGTGCCCCCCATGCCCCCACGCCCCCCGCATCCCCCCGCCCCTCTCTCCAGCCGCCTCCCCCGTGCCCCCCGCGGTGCCCACCCATGTAGCTGTCGTCGTGCGTGGGCGCAGCCTGCCGGGTCTGCAGCTGCCCTGCCACCTGCTGGCTCAGGTACTGCGGGAAGCTGGAGGCTGCGATCTGCTCCTGCGTGGCCGAGAGCAGCTGGCCTGGGGGGGGCACGGGGGGGTGGGCACCGGGGGGCGGCGGGGGGGCAGCGCCCCCGGCCCCGAGGCGTGGGCAGGGCAGGAGGGGGCACAGCAGCAGCTGGGCAGGACTCACCTTGCCAGAAGTAGCTGCCAGGACCCCCCAGCAGCACTCGGCCTGTCTGTGGGGGGGCAGGGGGGGCTGGGGGGCAGCAGGGACCCCCGGACCCCCGTATGCCCCCAGCCCCCCATGTGCCCCCAGCCCCCCCATACACCCCCAGCCCCCCATGTGCCCCCAGCCCCCCCATACACCCCCAGCCCCCCCATATGCCCCCAGCCCCCCCCATACGCCCCCAGATCCCCCCAATGCCCCCAGACCACCTCCATGTACCCCCCTGCA
The DNA here is from genome assembly GCF_015220805.1 of Pogoniulus pusillus. Lineage (NCBI taxonomy): Eukaryota > Metazoa > Chordata > Aves > Piciformes > Lybiidae > Pogoniulus > Pogoniulus pusillus. The sequence goes on along the minus strand of NW_026974538.1, from coordinate 247,330 downwards.
TCCCCCCTGCCTCCCCTCCATGTACCCCCCCCATGCCCCCACCCCCTCCTTATGCCCTGGCACCTCCTCCCCCTCCATGCCAACCCCCCCCAAACCCATAGGTGCTGCTCCCTCACCCTCCCCTCACACCGTGCCCCCCCCCCGTGCCCCCCTCCCCCCGTGCCCACCTGGGTGAACTCAGCGCTGAAGCCGCCCTGGCAGTAGCCCTGCCCAGCTGCGGAGTTCAGGTCTGTGGGCACACAGGGGGGGCAAAAGGGGGGGCACATTTTGGGGGGGGGGGTCCCATGGCAGTGCCACTGTCCCCACCCCCTTCAACACTCAAGGTGCCAGGGTGGGGGTGCCCAGGGTCCCGGGGGGGTCACTGAGTGCCAGGTAGAGTGGTGCCACCCATGGGTGCCAGGCGTGGGGGTGGGAGGTAGAGTCTGGGGGGGGTCACTTTAGGGCTGCTGGGCACAGGAGGGCAGCGATGCCAAGGGACAGAAGCGGAGGGGTGCTGGGGGGGTATAAGCAATGGGCACTGGGCAGGGGGTGATGCCCACAGGTGCCTGAGGGGTGCCTGGGAGAGGGGTCACAGAGTGTCAGGCAGAGTCTGGGGGGGTCATTTCGGGGGTGCTGGGCACTGGAGGGCAGCGATGCCAAGGGACACAAGCAGGGGGGTGCTGGGTGGGTACGGGCACTGGGCAGGGGGTGGTGCCCAGTGGTGCCAACCACTGGTGGCAGGCGGAGTCTGAGGGTGGGGCTCACTTTGAGGCTGCTGGGCACGGGAGGGCAGCGATGCCAGGGGACAGAAGCAGGGGGGTAGCGGGGGCGGTGCCCAGCGGTGCCAGCCCGGGTGCCCACCTGAGCGGCAGGGGGCATACTCCACGAACTTGGAGAAGTTGCCCATGGAGAGGAAGCAGCTGCCCACGGGCTCCTGCCCGCCCCCCTCCTTGGGCGGGCTCCAGCTGTACAGGGGGGCACAGGCCTGCGGGGAGGGCACCAGGATGGGCACTGCAGAGCTGCCACGGGGCAGAGCTCTGCCCTCTGCTGCCCTCCATGTCCCCTCCTGCTCTTCTCTGTGCCACTCATTTCCCCCCCCATGCTCCCTATGCCCACTCTGCCCCCTCTGTGCCCCCCATACCAGTATGGATGCATCGTGTGCCACCCTGTGCCACTCCATACCAGGTTAGAGGTGCGCTATGCCCCTCTCCATGCTCACCCCGTGCCCCCTGTACCAGGATGGATGCGTTGTGTGCCCACCCTGTGCCCACCCCGTGCCCACTGTACCAGGATGGATGCGTTGTGTGCCCACCCCGTGCCCACTGTACCAGGATGGATGCGTTGTGTGCCCACCCTGTGCCCACCCCGTGCCCCCTGTACCAGGATGCATGCGTTGTGTGCCCACCCCGTGCCCACTGTACCAGGATGGATGCGTTGTGTGCCCTCACGGTGGCACCAAACCACTGCAGGGACTTGAACTCCACAGGCTCTGAGCTCTCGCTGCTGTTGCCCCCAAAGTCGTGGCTGCGACTGCCTGCGGCGGGCACAGAGCTGGCACAGAGCTGGCACAGGCTGGCACAGAGCTGGCAGCTGCCAGGCAGCACCCACAGGACCCCCCCACGGGGCACAGCAGCCGTGGGTGGGGAAGGGGCAGACAGGACACAGTTGGGGACACTGCTCTGGGGGCGGGGGGGGGGGTCCCTGTGCCCAGCTGTGCCCTCCCCTTGGGGCCTGTGCCCATGCCTGGGGGGTCCTGTCCCCACCCTCATGTCCCCATCTCTGTGCCTATATCTGGGGGGGGGTCCTGGCCCCATTCGTGCCCCCCTCCCATGCCCCCATGCTGGGGGGGGTCCTGTCCCCTCCTATGTCCCCTCCTCATGTCCCCATCTCTGTCCCCACACTTCGGGGGGGGTCTTGTCCCCCTCCCCATGCCCCCCCCTTACCGATGTGGTCGAAGTCGATGGGGGTGCAGCTGGCACCGGGGGGCCAGGGGCAGTGGTACACAGCCCCCCCCTGGCTGACCCCGGCCAGGCTCGAGTTGGCCTTGGGGGCTCCCACCAGGATGCTGACGCTGGGGGGGGACAGGACACTGACCCCCCCCGCGGGGACACGGCACCGACCCCCCCCCGCGGGGACACGGCACCGACCCCCCCCGCGGGGACACGGCAGAGCCCAGCCCTGAGCACCCGGGCGGGGGACACACACTGGACGTGACCCCCCCGGACCCCCCCCCGGTGCAGGTCGGTTTGTGCCCCCCCGAGCCCCCCGGGGGCAGCTCTCGGCTCCGGTTACAGGAAGCGGCTCCGGCCGGGGGCTACGGGGCCCTGGGACCCCCGGAGGGGGCCGGGCCGGGGACGCAGCGCGGGGGGGGCGGCACACAAGGGCCGGGACCGGGGCTCAGCCCCCACCTCGCTGCCCTCAGTCATGGCCCCGGACCGGTCCCGGGACCGTCCCGTTCCCGGTTGCCTCCTCCCATCGATGTCCCATCCCTGGTCCCGGTCCCGGTCCCGGTCCCGGTCCCCAGGACTGCCCCGGTCCCGCTTCCCGCCGCTGTCCCCCGGTCCCGCTTCCCGCCGCTGCTCCCCGGTCCCGCGTCCTGCTTCCCGTTCCCGGCTCCCCGCTGGCTCATTCCCCTTCCCCCGCCCCGTCCCGTCCCCAGTTCCCGTTACTCGCTCCCGGTCCCGTTTCCCACCTCCCCGCCCCCGCCCCGCTCCCGAGGCCGCTCCCCACCCCTCCGGCCCGGTCTCCGGTCCCGCCCGTTCCCCATTTCCCGTCCTGCTGCCAGTGCCCGGTGCCCGGTGCCCGATGTCCGGTGCCCGGTTCGCGGTTCCCATTCCTTTCCTCCCCAGTTCCCGGGGCCGCTCCCAGTGCTCCCACTCCCGCCCCGGTACCGCTCCCACTCCCGCCCCGTCCCACTGCCGTGCGGCTCCCGGGGCCGTTCCCGGTACCTGCGGGGCTGCGGCCGGTAAAAGTCCAAGGCGAAGCCGAAGAGGGACCCGGGGGCCCCCCGGAAGGCAAAGGGCTGAGACTCTTCCAGGTTGAAGGCAGCGGCGAACGGCCCCGGGAGCGGCCCCGGGAGCAGCGCCGGGAGCAGGAGCAGCAGCAGCAGCCCCCGGGGCTGAGCCGCCGGTGCGCAGCGGCAGGGAGCGGCCGGGAGCGGGGCCATGGCGGAGCGGAGCTGCCCGAGGCTCGGTAACTTCCCTCCGCTCCCAGGCCCCTCGGAAAGTCTCCCGGGGGGGGCCCGACCCGCCCCGCCCCACCGTGACTCACCGGGGAGGAGCCACAGCCCCTCCGGTTACCGGCACCGGCACCGCTCCGGGCCGGGCTGGGGGCGCTGGGACACGCCGCGGGGGGGCAGAGGGAGGACACCTCCCGGGGCGCCGGGACCGGAACGTCGGGAGACTGGCACAGCACCCCCGGAGCGCCGGGACGTGCCCGGGGGCGGGCACCAGGAGGCCCTGGCACATCGGGCACTGGGGCACCACCCCGGGAACACCGGGACGTGCCAGGGGGCGGGCACCGGGAGAGCCTTGGCACACCGGGCACTGGGACGTGCCAGGGGGCATCGGGAGACTGGGGCACACCGGGATGACACCCAGGGAGCATCGGGGCACCGGGCACCAGGACAGCGGGCACCGGATCGCTCGAAGGGCACCGGGACCTCCCCGGGCACCGGGATCGGGACGTCGGGGGACTGGGACACCACCCCAGGAGCACTGGGACGTGCCAGGGGGCACCGGGAGAGCCCTGGCACACCGGGCACCGGGACGTGCCAAGGGGCACCGGGATACTGGGATACACCGGGATGATACCCTGAGGGCATTGGGCGCCGGAGGGGCACCGGAGTGGCACCGGCATCAGGGGCAGCGGGCACCGGGACATGGGCTGGGCAGAGGGACCCTGGGAACGGGAGGGGGGGCACCAGGACCGGGGGCACTGCGGGCACAGGTGGCAACAGGGCACGGGGGAGACTGGCATAGCGGGGGGGGTAAGGGGGCACAGGTGGGAGGCTGAGCCCCCGGGGGGCACTGCGACAACGCGGGGGGGGCACAGGGCACAGGACGGCGACACGGAGAGGACAAAGGGACACGGGGCGGGGGTGGGGCACGACCCAGGTGGGGATGGGGGGGGGCACAGAGGGCACTTGGAGGGCACTTGGAGGGCAGCAGGGATGGGCCACGGGGGGGGGGACAGGGGCAAGGGGGGGAGGGGGCAGGTGCTGGGGGGGGCACAGGGGGGGAGGGGGACAGGGCCGGGGGGGGCAGGCCGGGGCCGGGGGGGCAGGGCCGGATCCTGCCTCTGCTTCCTGGAAGGAAGAGCGGAAGCGGAGCTGGGGCTGGGGGCTGGGGGGGGCTGGGGGCTGGAGCTGCGCCCAGGCGGCTGCGCTGGGGGGGCCACACACATCCCCCCCCATCGGGGCACGGCTGGCACAGGCACCCCACCCCCCGCCGAGGGGCAGTGGTGCCCCCCCAGTGTCCCTCCCTCCCATGGCTGCCTTCAATGAGGATGCCAATGGGGGGCACAGACCCCCCCCAGCCCCCCTGCCCCGCAAGGCTTGAGGGGACCAATCCACGCCTGGGGGGGGCACCCCCAAACCCACCCCCCCTGTGAGGAGGTGTGCGGGGGGGGGGGGTCCCGGGGGGCTCTCAGGTCTGCAGTGTTGGGGGGGGCGCGGGGGGGGCACATTCCTGTGCTGTTGCTGCAATTGGCTGCAGCTGGCACTGGGGGGGCTCGGGGGGGCTCTGGGGGGGCTGTAGGGGTTCACTCCCCCCCTCCTCACCTGGGCATCTTGCCCAGTGCCCTGCCACGGGAGGTGCCCCTGCCGCCGGGGGGGGTGCAGATGGGGGGGGGGGTCGTGTGCCCGCCCCGGGCTCGGTGCCCCCCGTGGGGACAATGGAGAAGCTTCCGCAGCTGGGGGGGGGTGGAGAGGGAAGCGAGAGGCGAGCGGAGAACAATGCCCTGGCACCGCAGCCCTTCCTGCCCTGGCACTGACCCTGCGCGGGCACGGGGGCTGGCACTGAGGGCACGCTCGTGTGGCACCACACCGCTCCTTGCGGGCCTGTGGCGTGGCACCGTGCCCACGCGTGCGCTGGCACTGACCTCTCAGGCACAGGTGTGTGCCCTCCTCCTGTCCCCGCGTGCACAGCTGTGCCCTGGCACCATCTCCTCCTGCACAGGTGTGCCCTGATGCCATCCCCTCGTGCGCAGGTGTGCCCTGGCACCATCTCCTCCTGCACAGGTGTGCCCTGATGCCATCCCCTCGTGCGCAGGTGTGCCCTGGCACCATCTCCTCCTGCACAGGTGTGCCCTGGCACCATCCCCTCCTGCACAGGTGTGCCCTGGCACCATCTCCTCCTGCACAGGTGTGCCCTGGCACCATCCCCTCCTGCACAGGTGTGCCCTGGCACCATGCCCTCCTGCACGTGTGTGCCCCGATGCCATCCCCTCGTGCACACCAGTGCCCCCCAGCCGCTGCCCCCCATGTGCCCCCCCCAGCTGCTGTTCCCATGCTCCCCAATTCCATGCCCCCAGCCCCATGGGCACTACCCCCATGGATGCCCTCCAATGGGTGCCCCCCCTTGGGCGCCCCCCCCGCGGCTGCTCCCGGCTCAGCCTGCCCGGGGCTGGGGCGCGTCTGAGTCAGCGGGGGGGGGGGTGTGGGGGGGCTGCGCCCGGGGGGGCCCCGCGGCTGAGTCAGAGCTGCTGCCAGCCCCTATATAGCCCTGGGCCGGCGGCAGGGCCACGTCAGCCCCCGGACCCCCCCGGCTTAGGGCAGCTCCCGGGGGGGGACACACGCGTGGGGCATGGCCGGGGGACCTGGCGGGGGGGGGGGCACGTAGCTGTGCCACCGGGAAAGCCCCCGGGGGGAGGGGACACGGGACGGGGACACCCCCGGGCGCGGGGGGGACAGACACAGAGGACACTGCGGAGGAGGACACTGCCCGGGGGGGTCCGGGGGGGGGCTGGCAGGGAGCCAGGAGCGGCCTGGGCGCTTCCCAAAAAGGAGCTGGAGGCAGCAGGGCTGGGGGGGGGACGGGGGGGGGGGGTAGGAGACACTGGCGGGGACGTGGGGAGGATGCGGGGGGGGAGGGGGGCAGGGGACATGGGCAGGGGACACAGACAGGAGTGGGGGACACTGTGGGGGACAAGGACAGGGGCAGAGACACTGTAAGGGACAGGGGACATGGACAGGAGACATCGCCGGGGACATGGGACGCGGCAGGGACATGGCACAGATGGGACAGGGGCAGGGGACACAGGCAGGAACATGAGGGCACGAACAGGGGCAGGGACAGGGGACAGGGGACAGGGGACAAGGGGCAGGGGACAGGGGACAGGGGACAGGGGACAGGGGACAGGGGCAGGGCACACAGGCAGGGCCGAGGGCCGGGGGCAGGCCGAACGCCGCAGGACCGCGGTGGAAGTGGGGAGGGGGCCAGGAGCGGTGCCCCCACGGCTGGCGACAAGGGAAGGGACAGGTTTCGGTGGCACCGGCGCAGCCCCCGCTGGTGGCCCTGCGGAGGGGACAATGCGGAGGGGACAATGCGGAGGGGACAATGCGGAGGGGACAATGTGGAGGGGACAGTGCGGAGGGGGCAATGCGGAGGGGACAATGTGGAGGGGACAGTGCGGAGGGGGCAGTGCGGAGGGGGCAATGCGGAGGGGACAATGTGGAGGGGACAGTGCGGAGGGGGCAGTGCGGAGGGGGCAATGCGGAGGGGGCAGTGCGGAGGGGGCAGTGCGGAGGGGACAATGCGGAGGGGGCAGTGCGGAGGGGACAATGCGGAGGGGACAGTGCGGAGGGGACAGTGCGGAGGGGGCAGTGCGGAGGGGACAATGCGGAGGGGGCAGTGCGGAGGGGGCAGTGCGGAGGGGACAATGCGGAGGGGGCAGTGCGGAGGGGGCAGTGCGGAGGGGACAAAGGGCGGCCGCGGGGGGGCTCCGGGATGGGAAGTGAGGGGAAAATTGGTGGAAAACAGGGGGGGGGTGAGGAGGGGAGGGGGCGGGGGGGGGGGCAGCGCCTGGCGGCTCCCGGCGGATCCGCAGCATTCCCGCATGGATCTCGCCCGGATCCACCCCCCCGGGCCAGGGAATGCGAGGCCTTCCCAGCGGCACGGAGCATGCATGGAGCTGGTCGGGAGGAGAGGGAAGGGAGGAGTGGGAAAACTCCTCCTGGAGGCTTCTGGAGCTGGGAAGCAGTTGGGAAGGAGCAGGAATGGAGCAGGGAAGGAGTTGGGAAGGAGCAGGAATGGAGCAGGGAAGTGAGCTTGGAAGGAGCAGGAATGGAGCAGGGAAGTGAGCTTGGAAGGAGCAGGAGCAGACCAGGGAAGGGATTGGGAAAGAGGAGGAAAGGATTTGAAGGGAGCAGATTTGGATGGAGCAGGGAAGGGATTGGGAAAGAGCAGGAGCGGGGAGGGATTGGGATGAAGAAGGGAAGGATTCAAATGGAGGAGAGAAGGGAGCAGGGAGGGATTGGGATGGAGCAGGGGAGAGGGAGTCAGAGGGAGCAGGGGAGGATTTGGAGGGAGGAGAGAGACGCAGCTGGAGCAGGGAAGAGGAAGGGATCGGGATGGAAAAGGGAGGGAGCAGAGAGGGGATTGAGAGGGAACAGGGAGGGACTGGGGGCGGGATGGAGCTGAAAGAGCAAGGAAGGGACTGAGATGGAAGTGGGGGAGGGACCGGGATGGAGCGGGGAGGGGTCGGGATGGAGCAGGAGGGATCAGGATGGAGCGGGAAGGGGTCGGGATGGAGCAGGAGGGATCAGGATGGAGCGGGGAGGGGTCGGGACGGAGCAGGAGGGATCAGGATGGAGCGGGAAGGGGTCGGGATGGAGCAGGAGGGATCTGGCGGGAGTGGGGAAGGATCTGGATGGTTTTCCACCTGCGTGGGGGTGGGAAGGGCCCCCGGCGGGCGCGGGGCAGCGCTCCCCGTGCCGGCAGCTCGGGGATTCGGAGTGGCTGCGGCTGGGAACCTTCGGCCGCGGTGAACCCAATCCGGGTGGGGGCTGTGGGGAGACCCCCCCCAGAAGCAGGGAAGGAGCCGGGGCCAGGCCTGGCGCGCAGGGAAGCAGCAGGCGGCCGCGGAGAGGGACAGGAACGGGGGCGGGGGGGGCGAAGCTGCGCACAGCTGCGCCGGTCGCGGCGGCTGCCAGCGAGGTCGTCCCCGGGCGGAGGCTCTCGGCAGCTGCCGGGGGGGGCTGGGGGGGGAAGGGTCTGATGGCAACTCCAGACACTGCCCCCCCCACCCCCTCCTCACCCCTCCGAGCCTGGGTCCGGATCTGGGAACCGCCGGAGAAGAAGGGAGAAAAGCTTCGGGATTTACCCCCCAGCCCCAAAACCAGCTCCGAGGGGGCCAGTGCCTGCCCCCCCCCGGAGGACACACAGACAGGTCCCCATGGCCCCCCCCTGGGGCGTAATGGGGGGGGGGATTCCTCTCCACCCCCCCCACCCCAACCCCGCTTCCCGAAATATCCCTGTGGGATGGGAAGGGAGAAGGATCTGGGGGGGGAGGGACAAGGATTTAGGGGGGGAGGGAGGACTGAGGGATTCCCTCCCCCCCCAGCTCTGAAGTGTCCCTGCGGGATGGGAGGGGAGGATTTGGCCGGGGGGGGGGAGGGAATCCCTGTGGAACAGGAGGGGGGAAGGATTTAGGGGGGGAGGGAGGACTGAGGGATTCCCTCCCCCCCCCGCCCTGCAGTATCCCTGCGGGATGGGAGGGAGGATTTGGGGGGGGAAGGAGAAGGATTTGGGGGGGAGGACTGAGGGCATCTCCCCCCCCCGCGCTGGGCGTGCCGGGTGTGGCACCGCCAGGCTGGCAGCGGGGGGGGAGGTGACAAATGGGGGGGACACACTGAGACCTGTTTGTGTATTTGGGGGTTGGGAGGGGGCGGGGTGGGGGCTGCCCCCCCGCTGCCTGTGTCCCCCCTCAGCTGTGGCCCCCCCCGGCTGTGTCCCCCTCCCCCACTCCGCGGGGGGGCTGCAGGCGCAGCACGAAGCAGCCTTGCGCAAGAGGCACCGACGCAGCCCCCCCCTGGCACCACACCGGGCAGCAGCCGCCTGGCATCGGCTGCTTTGGGGCAGAGGCACTGGGGGGGGCAGCGGCTGCCCCCTGGCACCTAAAGTCGGGGGGCGGTTGGCATTGGCTGGACATGCCCGGGGGGGGCACAGGGACATGCCCGGGGGGTGGGCGGGAGGCACAGGAGTGGCACACACGGAGTGGGTTAGGGACACACCTGTGGGGTGGGCATGGGGTGGTCCTAGGGACGCACTGAGGGGGGGCGCCAGGGACAGCAGCTGGCACGGGGGTGGCACAGGGTTAAAGTGGGGGGGGTGGGGGCAGCACAGGGCATGCTGGGAGCAGCGTGGGAGGAGCTCGGCAGGAGGTGCCCTTGGCCCCCGGGCACCGCCCCAGGGTTTGTCCCACGAGGGTAGCTCAGTACCCACCCCCCCGGGTACCCACCCCCTCCGGGTGCCCACTCCCCTGGGTGCCCACGCCCCGTGCCCACCCCCGCGGGACACTCCTGAGTGGTTTATTAACAACATTTATGTGTCACTGTGGTACCCTCCTGGCTCTGCCCTCCTTGCCAAGGGGGCACAGCCAACCCCCCCCCCGCGCCGGCCCTGGCATCTCTGTGTCTCCGCTGGTGCTTGCTGGGGCACAGCCTGGCACTGCCCTGATGCTGCTGCCACTCTTCAGGGTCGCTTCGGTGCCTGCTGCTCCTTGCCCACTGCTGCCTGCCCTGCAGCTCCCCTGCCGCCATCCTGCCCCGTGGGCGCTGCTGGGGCACAGCTGGGGGCACAAAGAAAGGGTCGAGGGTGCCAGGGCCAGGGGGCAGCGCTCCCGGGGGGGGGCACCCTGCTCTCTGCTCCTTACCTGGCACCCGAGGGGCGCAGGGCCTCTGTGCCACACCTGAGGATGAAGGGGGGAGGCTCCTCCAGGCCCTCCAGCTCTGCAAGGGGGGGCGAGATGGGTTCGTGCCAGCCCTGGGGTGGGATGGCAAAGGGGGCAGAGGGACGCCTGGCAGCGCAGGGGCACTCACCAGCCTCCCAGTCCTCCCTGCAGGGCGGGCACGGCCTGGCCGCGGGCACCTGGGGTTGCTTCATCTCGTGGCCGAGGGAGAGGTCAACGCCTGAGGGGACAGAGGGCACAGCTGCCAGAGGGCACAGCTGCCAGAGGGCACAGCCGCCCAGAGGGCACGGCCGGGAGTGCCCCGGGGGGCGGGGGGGGCACCGTACCCTGGGGCAGGCCCAGCAGGTCCCTGTCGGGGCAGGCAGAGAGGTGGCTCCGGAGCTCAGCCGGGGGCAGGCAGTGCCTGGCATTGCAGGGGCACACAGCCAGCCCGTGGGCAGCCTGGGGGTTGTTCTGCAGGGGGCACGGGGGGAGGTGAGAGGGGCAGGGGCACAGAGAGAGGGGCACAGAGGGGCAGGGGGCACAGAGGGGCAGAGGGCACAGAGGGGCAGGGGGCACAGAGGGGCAGGGGCACAGAGAGAGGGGCACAGAGGGGCAGGGGCACAGAGAACAGGGCACAGAGGGGCAGGGGGCACAGAGGGGCAGGGCACAGAGAGGCAGGGGCACAGTGGGTCTGGGGGCGCAGCCTGTGCTGGAGCTGCTGAGCCCTGGGCCCGGCCCTGACACAGCCTCAGGCTCCGACCCCAAGCAGTGCCCGGGCCCGGCAAGCCCCCAGCCCCTGCAGCCCCCAGCCCCTGCAGCCCCCTGCAGCCCCCTGCAGCCCCCAGCCCCTGCAGCCCCCTGCAGCCCTCTGACCCTGCAGCCCTCTGACCCTGCAGCCCTCTGGCCCTGCAGCCCCCTGCAGCCCTCTGACCCTGCAGCCCCCTGCAGCCCCCAGCCCCCTGCAGCCCCCAGCCCCTGCAGCCCCCTGCAGCCCCCTGCAGCCCCCAGCCCCTGCAGCCCCCTGCAGCCCCCTGCAGCCCCTGCAGCCCCCTGCAGCCCCCAGCCCCCTGCAGCCCCCTGCAGCCCCCAGCCCCCTGCAGCCCCCTGCAGCCCCTGCAGCCCCCAGCCCCTGCAGCCCCCAGCCCCCCAGCCCCCTGCAGCCCCTGCAGCCCCTGCAGCCCCCAGCCGCCGGGGGTCGCCCCTCACCCTCCTGCACTTGACCATGTGGTAGGGCAGCCTGGAGACCCTGACCCGGTGGCTGCTGTCGTAAGGACACCGAACGAGAGCCTCCGGATCCGAGCCGCGGGCAGGCCCCGGGCCGGCTGCTGCCATGGCAACGGCAACGGCAACGGCAACGGCAACGGCAACGGCAACGGCAACGGCAACGGCAACGGCAACGGCAACGGCAACGGCAACGGCAACGGCAACGGCAACGGCAACGGCAACGGCAACGGCAACGGCAACGGCGCCGGGCGCGGGCCGGGAACGGGTTCTAGGCTCGGGCCTGTAGCGAGGCCTGTCAGGGCCTGCCGGGGCTCGGTGCTCCGTGCCCGGTTCTGGGGGTGCCAGGGAGGTGTCTGCAGGCCTTGGGCAGTGCCATGCGGAGCACAGGAGGTGGCTTGGGGCACCAAGCAGCAGCGGTGCCAGGCAGCCAGGGTGGCACCGAGGAGCACTCGTGCCGGCGCCGTGCCCGCGGTGCTGGCAGTGCCACCCTGGCATTGGTGCCACCCTGGCATTGGTGCCACCCTGGTGCCAGTGCTGTGCCGGGGGTGCTGACAGTGCCACTCTGGCGGCGGTGCCACCCTGGCATTGGTGCCACCCTGGTGCCAGTGCTGTGCCGGGGGTGCTGGCAGTGCCACCCTGGCATTGGTGCCACCCCGGCATTGGTGCCACCCTGGTGCCAGTGCTGTGCCGGGGGTGCTGGCAGTGCCACCCTGGCGGCGGTGCCACCCTGGCATTGGTGCCACCCTGGTGCCAGTGCTGTGCCGGGGGTGCTGGCAGTGCCACCCTGGCGGCGGTGCCACCCTGGCATTGGTGCCACCCTGGCAGCTGTCATGCGCCGCTGGCGGCCCCCGCTCGGGCCCGGCCCAGGAAGCTCGGAAGGGGAAGTTGAGGCTGCGAGGCCGAGCGCGGGGTGGGGGTGGGGGCACAGCCGTGGCCGCCTGGCACCTTGGCACCATGTCCTTGCCCTCCATCTACCAGCACAAGCTGGCAGAGAAGCTGACCCTGCTGAACGAGCGAGGCAGAGGGGTCCTGGTCCGCATCTACCACATCAAGAAGGTGCCAGGCGAGGGGCACGGGGGGGGGCAGAGGGGGGGGCAGGGGGGGGCAGGGTCAACCTGGGCACCTAAACCCCCTCGGGGGCAGGAGGCTGCACCCCAGGGCATGGCCTGGCAGCTGCCCGGGCTGGAGGGGGGCAGGGATCGGGGCAGGGGCTGGGGAGGAGACAGAGGGGGGCTGGGGACACGGGGGGGGGTTGGGAGGGGACATAGAGTGGGGGTTGGGGACATTGGGGGGGTGGGGAAGGGACATCAGAGGGTGGGGGGGGGGCTGGGGGTGTTCCGCCGGGCCGGGGGGGGGCAGCAGCGGCTCGGCGGTCCCGGGGGGGCAGCAGCGGCTCGGGGGTCCCGGGGGGGCAGCAGCGGCTCGGCGGTGCCAGCCCCCCCCGGTCAGACCTGCTCGGAGCCCAGCTCGCGGCCGCAGTTCCTCTCGGACAAGGCCCTGGAGGCTTCGCTCAGAGCCATCGGCAGGAGGTTCCCGCAGCTGGAGCCGCGGAGCTGCTCGGTCAGGCAGCCCCACCCTGCCCCGCCCTGCCCCACCCTGCCCTGCCCCACCCTGCCCTGCCCTACCCTGCCCTGCCCCGCCCCACCCGGCCCCGCCCCACCCCGCCCTGCTCCCTGCCCTGCCCTGCCCCACCCTGCCCTGCCCTGCCCCCCCCTCCCTGCCCCCCCTGCCCCCTGCCCTGCCCCCCCTTGCCCCACCCTGCCCCTGCCCTGCCCCTCCCTGCCTCACCCTGCCCCACTCTGCCCCACCCTGCCCCCTGTCCCCTCACCCCCACCCCCTGTACCCTCCCTGTCCCCCACTCTCTGTCCCCTGCCCTCCGTACCAGTCCCACCAGGGTTTCCCCTCTGTGTCCCCCCACCCTGCATGTCCCCCCTGTGCCCCCCCATGCCGAGTGCCCCCCATGCCCCCTGTGCCCCGCAGCAGCTCCTGGCCCCGCTGCAGAAGGACAAAGCTGCCCTTGCCCAGCAGCTGGCACCTTTCTACCAGACCTTCCTGGACGTCCTGGAGTTCAGGGTGAGCCTGGGAGGGGCACAGCGAGGGGCAGGGGTGGGCACCGCTGGCATCGCACGCCGGGAGGGGACAGCAGTGCCAATGCCACTCGTGCCCTCCCTGCTAGGACCACGTCTACGAGCTGCTGAGCACCATCGATGCCAGCCAATGCTTCTTCGACATCGTGAGTGGGGGTGCCCGGGGCAGGCTGGCACAGCCCCCGGCTGCCCCCTCACTGCCCTGCCCCTCCCCAGCACCTCAACTACGACCTGACCAAGAGCTACCTGGACCTGGTTGCCACCTACGTGTCCCTGGTGCTGCTGCTGGCACGCACCGAGGACCGCAGGCTGCTGATTGGCACCTACCACTGTGCCCACGAGATGACTCACGGCACCGGGTGGGTGGCACAGCCCCTCCCGCCCCCCCCCCCTCCCCCCGTGCCCTCTGGGGTGGTCCTGCCGCTGGGCTGGTCCCCACCCACCCCGTGCCACCCTCTGCCGTGGGGCTGTCTCCAACCCCCTCCCTGGCACTGTCCCCGCAGTGACCCCAGCTTTGCCCGCCTGGCACAGATGGTACTGGAGTACGACCACCCCCTCAAGAAGCTGGCAGAGGAGTTTGGGCCTCATACCCAGGTGGGGCTGAGGCCTCCCCGTGCCCACCCCACCAGCCCAGCAGGGCCACATCCTGCCCCACGGTGCCCTCAGGATGTGCCCTCTGTGCCCACCCCCAGGCCGTCAGCAGTGCCCTCCTGTCCCTGCACTTCCTCTTTGCCCGCCGCAACCAAAGTGCCGAGCAGTGGCGCAGGGAGCAGCTCCTCAGCCTGCTTGGCACCGTGGGCACCATGCTCAGCCCTGCCAGCTCCGACACCGTGAGTGCCAGCACCCCCTGGGCACCCTGCCAGCGCCCGAGGGGGGCTGGGCACCGTGGCAGGGCTGGCATTTGTGTGGCAGGTGGCATGCGAGTACCTGTCCCTGGAGGTGATGGAGCGCTGGATCCTGCGTGAGTGCCGCGGGCACTGCCGCCCTGGCACGGGCTGCCAGCCTTGGGAGGGCACAGGGGAACCAATCCCAGGAGGCCACAAGGGTGCCAGCCCCGGGAGGGCACAGGGTGCCAGCTTGGGAGGGCATGGGAATGTCAGCCTCGGGAGGTCATGAGGGTGCCAGCCTCAGGAGGGCATGGGGGTGCCAGCCTTGGGAGGGCATTGGGGCTCCAGCCACATGGACATAAGGCTCCCAACCCCATGAGGGCACAGGGCCACTTAGGTGGGCACAGAGTCCTCACCCGGATGGGCACAGGTTCCTCACCCAGGTGGGCACAGGGTCCCCAGTGCCATGTAGGCACAAGCTGACAGCGTTGTCCCCTGGCTGCCGTGGGGCTGGCACTGTGGTCAGTCCCTGCCCCTGCCGCCTGTGCCCGCAGTGGGGTTCCTGGTGTGCCCGGGGGCACTGAACTCGTCCCCTCAGTGCCAGGAGCTGTGGTGCCAGGCCCTGCAGGGCACTCTCTTTGTCACCCTGCTCCGGGACGAGGCCCTGCAGGTGCACAAAGTCACCGAGGAGCTGCTGGGCAGCCTCAAGGGGTAAGGGGGCACTGCTGGCTGCCAGGGGGGTGCCACCTGGGGTGCCGAGGGGCTGAGCAGAGGCTCTGCCAACAGCTCTGCTGGGCGCTGTGCTGGGTGCCAGGAGCCTTCACAGGGTGCTGAGGGGGTGTGCTGGGTGCCAGGGCGGTGCCAGGGCATTGCAGTGGGTGCCAGGGCATTGTGCTGGGTGCCAGGGGCTGCATTGGCTGCTAGGAGACTTTGCAGGGTGCCAGGGCGTTGTGCTGGGTGCCAGGGGCTGCATTGGCTGCTAGGAGACTTTGCAGGGTGCCAGGGGGTGGTGCTGGGCACTGGGGGATGTGCCAGAGGCTCTCTCGGGTGCTGTGCTGGGTGCCAGGGGCTGGAGGCTGTGCCAGGAGCTCTCCTGAATGCCATGCTGGGTGCCATGCTGGGTGCCATTGGCTGGAGCTGGGGAGGGCCTCCTGGGGCTCTCCTGGGCACCAGGCTGGGTGCTGTGCCAGGGCTGTGCCTGGCAGTGTCAAGCTGTGGCTCTCCTGCAGCTTTGGCAAGCGTGTGGCAGACGTCAAGGAGTGCAAGGACCATGCCGTGGCACACAGGTTGGGGGCACTCTGGGGGGCACCACGGGGCTGGGAGGGGTGGTGCCAGGGAGCTGATGGGCACCCAGGATGGGTGGCAGTGCCCAACTTAGGTCCACCCTGTGCCACAGCCCCGACTTCTGCCACACGGTGGTGCCAGTGTTGGCATCACTGAGTGGCAGGGGTGGCTGGGGGTGGTGGGCTGGGGAGTGGTAGGTTGGGCGGCACCCACCCTGGCACCCACCCTGGCACCCACCCTGCCCACTCAGTGGGTCCCTGCACCGGGGCCGGAGGAGTTACCTGCGTGGGGCTGTGAGGGAGCTGTGGGCACTGCTGGAGGACCAACCTGGGCTGCTGGCACCTAAGGTGAGCGCTGAGGGGCAGGGGTGGGCATGGGTTTGGGTGCCCAGCCCAGGCTGCTGGCACCTAAGGTGGGCACTGGGGGGCAGGGATGGGCATGGGATTGAGTGCAGGGTTTGGGGCTCTGTACCTTGGCCATGAAATGGATGCAGGTGGAGTGGGCACTGCCAGTGCTAGCTGGGTGGTCTGTGGTACCCAGTGCCCAGGGCTATTGGTGCCACCCCGGGTGGCACACTGATGCCCTCACACCTCCCCCTTGCCCCCTCCCATCGTGCCAGGCCCTCTTTGTCTTCATGGCATTGTCCTTCTGCCGGGACGAGGTGGCCTGGCTGGCACGGCACGCCGGGCACGTCACCAAGACCAAGACCCCCGAGGACTTCATGGACAGGTTGGCACCAGGGCTGTGGGCACTGGGGCACGGCAAACGGCTGTGGCAGAGATCCACACCCACGCGGGGCACCTCCAGCTTGCTCTGGGGGTGGGCATTGCCTTGGGGGCAGCGGGAAGCACTCTGCGGACAGCTGGCACTGAGGTGGGATGCGTGGGGCACGGCTGGCAGCAGAGCCCACATCTGGCTCCGGGGCCGGTTTAAGGCGGGGCTCGGCTGGCAGCGGAGGGGCAGAGCCCTGGCCCTGACGGGTGTCCTGCTGCCGGTGCCAGCCAGGTGGCAGAGTTGCTGTTCCTGATGGAGCAGCTGCGGCGCCTGGCACGGCAGCAGCGGCAGCTCCTGCGGCGTTACCACTGCCCCTACCTGGCACGCTTCGACGCGCTGGTGCTGAGCGAGGTCATCCAGGTACGGCGGGCACTGCCCCCTGGGGCTGGCATCGTGCCCCCTGCCCTCCCCTGGCCGTGTGCCATCCCTGTGCCCGCAGAACCTCTCCGTGTGCCCCGAGGAGGAGTCAATCATCCTCTCCTCCTTCGTCAGCAGCCTCTCGGCTCTCTCGGGCAAGGAAGGTACCCACTTGGCACCTCCCTGGCACCTCCCTGGCACTGCCCGAGGAGCCCTGCAGGTGCCGGGCACCTAGGGAGGGGCTTGTCCTGGGGTGGGGGTGTCACAGACTGGCACCCCCGGGCTGGCACCTGCAGCGTGCCCCAGCCCCTGCCCACCTCTGCCCGCAGCTGACGAGCAGCAGCAGTTTGACTTCCGAGCGCTGCGCCTGGACTGGTTCCGCCTGCAGGTGCTGCCCTGGCACCGGCCCTGGCACCGGCCCTCGCCTGGCCTTGCTCCCTCTCCTCCACCTTCCCTTGGCCCCTCCCTGTGCCTCTCCCTGTCCCCCTGCTTGTCCCCATCCCTTCCCCCTTCCCTCTCCCTCCCCCTCCTCCTCTCCCCTCCCTCCCTCTCTCCCTCACCTCCTCCCCCTCTCACTTCCTCTCTCCCTCTCCCCTTCCCCCTCCCTACCTCTCCCCCCATCCCCTTCCTCTCTCCCCAACCCTTATCCCCCTCCCTGACCTTGTCCCTGCCGTGCCCCTGACTGCTTTCTGTCTGCCTCCCTCCCCCCGCCCCCCCGCAGGCCTACACCAGCGTGGCCAAGGCAGCTCTGCCGCTGCGGCTCTGCCCGGCCGTGGCTCAGGTGCTGAACCTCATCGCGTTCCACACCAAGCTGCTGGACAGCCTGGAGCAGCTGCTGCAGGAGACCTCGGACCTCTCCGACCTCTGGTGCGCCGCGCCCTGCCCCGCCCTGCCCCGCCCTGCCCCGCCCTGCCCCGCCCTGCCCCGCCCTGCCCCGCCCTGCCCTGCCCCGCCCCGCCCTGCCCTGCCCCGCCCTGCCCCGCCCTGCCCCTGCCCCCGGTGCCACCTCCCAGCACGGGCTGTGTGCTGGGCACAGATCTGCGCGGGATGTGGCACCTGGGGAGAGGCTGGGCAAGGAGAGGGAGAGGGCTGCAGCTGGCACAGGAGTGCTGTGGGCAGCGAGACAAATGCCCTCTGCTGCCCTCCTTGCCCGTCTGCTGCTCTCTGCTGCCCTCTGCTGCTCTCTGCTGCCCTCTGCTGCTCTCTGCTGCCCTCTGCTGCTCTCTGCTGCCCTCTGCTGCCCTCTGCTGCCCTCTGCCGTCCTCTACTGCCCTCTGCTGCCCTCCTTGCCCCTCTGCCGCCCTCTGCTGCCCTCTGCCGCCCTCTGCTGCCCTCTGCTGCCCTCCTTGCCCCTCTGCTGCCCTCTGCTGCCCTCTTTGCCCCTCCTTGCCCCTCTCTTTGCCCTGCCCAGTTTCTACCCACGCCCACTGGAGAAGCTGTTCCTGGCGACCATGGAGGAGCCTTCGATGCTGCGCTACTGCCTGGCATTCCCCCTGCTCTGTGCCCACTTCTCCCACTGCACCCACCCCATGTGCCCGGAGGAGGTGAGCCCTGGTGCCCAGGGAGGAGCACAGGGGACAGGAGGGGACACAAGGGGCATGGAGAGCACACGAGGGGCACATAGAGGGGACACAAGGGGCACATGGGGGGACACAAGGGGCATGAAGGGCACACAAAGGGCACATGGAGGGCACACGAGGGGCACATGAAGGCACACCAGGGGACATGGTGGGCACAGAGGCACATGGGGGAGGGGGGCACACAAGGGGCACAGGGAGGGGCCCAAGGGCACACAGGAGCTACCTGCTGCCCTGTGCCACCTAGACACGGGTGGGGGCTAAGGGCAGCCCTCCCCCCCGGGGCCGAGGGCAGCCTGTGGTACCCTGGGTCCGGTGCCAGCTGCTGCGGTGGTGCCAAGGGACTGTGCCCCTCCCTCTGCCAGTACCCCCAGCTGGAGGCCACTGCCCTGGGGCTGTGCCAGAGGTTCCTGCAGGAGGTTGCCAGGGAGGCCTGCGGCTGCCTGCTGGAGGCCTGCGCGGAGCAGCACAGCCTGAGCCAGCAGGTGAGGGCATGGCCCTGGGGTGCCACCGACCCTGCCTGCCCCTGCCTGCCCCTGCCTAACCCTGCCCGTCCTGCCTGCCCCTGCCCGCCCCTGCCCACCCTGCCTGCCCTGCCTGTCCCTGCCTAACCCTGCCTAGCCCTGCCCATCCTGCCTGCCCCTGCCTGCCCCTGCCTGCCCCTGCCTGTCCTGCCTGCCCCTGCCTAACCCTGCCTGTCCTGCCTGCCCCTGCCCGCCCCTGCCTGCCCTGCCTGTCCCTGCCTAACCCTGCCTAGCCCTGCCCATCCTGCCTGCCCTGCCTGCCCCTGCCCACTCCTGCCCTCCCCTGCCTTCCCCCTGACAGTCCACCTTGGTGGCCCATGGTGACGTTTGCCTGCCCCCTGGCACACAGCTGCTGCCCAAGCACTGCGCTGGCACTGTGGGCAAAGCTGGCAGCAAGAAGTCCCTGAGGGCAGCAAGCAAGAAGGGAGAGGCTGAGAGGGACAAGCCAGGGGCAGAGAGCCACAGGAGGGACAGGACCCACAGCACCAAGTGAGGGCACCCAGGGTGGGCATGGGGGGCAGGGGGCTGGCACGAGTGGGCAGGGGGCTGGCACAAGTGGGCAGGGGGCTGGCAGGGGTGGGAAGTGGGATGGTAAGGGTGGGCAGGAGGCTGGCAAGGGTGGGCAGGGTGCCCAGCAAACCTTGGATGTGGGCAGGGTGCCAGGTTGGGGCCCATGGTGTGCCCATGAGGTTGTCCCCACAGGGCCGTGGTGTGGCTGATGCCAACCTGTGTGTGCCCTCTCTGCCCCCAGCCTGGACAAGCTGCACCAGACACTGGCAGAGCTCTCCCTCAGCCTCAACTCTGTGCCCAGCTTCAGCGTCTTTGGGCACACAGTGGTGCCAGCTGAGTACCTCAGCAGCCAGCTGGAGCTGCGCCTCACCAAGTAGGCACCACCCTGGGTACCACAGGCGGGGCTGGGGTTGGGGCTGGCACCAGGGAGCTGCCACTTGCCCACTTCTCTCTCCCTGCTGTGCCCACAGAGCCATCGTGGCCCTGGCAGGCTACAACCAGGCCACCCAGGAGGTTGCCAGGCCCTCGGAGGTGCTGCTGGGGCTGAGCTCCTACATGAGCCTGGTGCAGAGGCAGTGCCAGCTGCTGGGGCTGGACCCTGGGCGCCTGCTCCGCAGTGTCCTGCTGCAGCAGACCCAGCCCCGCGATGCCAGCGGGCACCAGACCCTCACCACCATCTACACCAACTGGTGGGCGCTGGGGGGCACCTGGGGCTTGGTGGCACCGGCAGTGGCTTGGTGGAGGGGCACGAGGGGCACATGGAGGGGGCACAAAGGGCACATGGTGGGGCAGGAGGGGGATGTGGAGTGGCACATGGAGGGGGGATGCAAAGCGACGTGGAGGGCACAAGGGGCATGGGCACAAGGGGCACGGGGGGCAGAGTGGCACATGGAGGAGCACAGGGGGCCGTGGCTGGGGGCACACAAGGGGCCATGGGCACCCTCCAGCTGCCTGCTGCCCTGTGCCACCTGGGCGCGGGCAGGGGTAAGGACAGCTGGAGGGTGCCCCCTGGCAGCAGCGAGGCCTCGATGCCCACCCGCAGGTACCTGGAGGCGCTGCTGCGGCAGGCCAGCAGCGGTGCCCTGGTGCCCGCCCCGGCGCTGCAGGCGTTCCGCGCCGTGCCGCGGGAGGGCGAAGCTCCGCTCCGCGCCGAGCAGTTCTCTGACGTCTGCGGTGAGGGCCGCGGGGGGGCGGGGGGGGGCTGGCACCTCCCGACCCCGCTGACGGTGCCCATCTCCGCCCCGATGCCCTCAGAGATGCGGGCGCTGGCAGAGCTGCTCGGCCCCTACGGGATGAGGTTCCTGAGCGACAACCTGATGTGGCACGTGGGCTCCCAGGTGGCAGAGCTGAAGGTGGGGGCTGGCACCGGGGCTGGCACCGGCGGCTGGCACCGGGGACCTCGGCCGGGCATCAGGGGACCGGGCGCCGGGAGGGGGCTGCTGGTGCCAGTCAGGACTGGCTCGGGCAGGGCCAGCCCAGTGCCCACTGCTTGCCCCCTTGGGTGTACTGGGGCGGGGGGGAGCGGAGGGCACAGCCCCTGCCCGGGCCCCAGTGCCCAACGTAGTGCCCTGCAGAGTGCCCGGCAGGGTGTCTTGCAGAGTACTCTGCAGAGGGCCCGGCAGGTGCCCAGCAGGGTGCCTGCAGAGTGCCCAGCAGGTGCCCAGCAGGGTGCCCAGCAGGTGCCCAGCAGGTGCCCAGCAGGTGCCCGCGCTGTGCCCGCAGAAGCTGGTGGCAGAGAACATGGACACCTTGGTGCAGCTGCGCTCCAGCTGCGGCAGGCCCGAGCAGATGGCAGCGCTGGTGCCACGCCTGACCTGTAAGTCCGGCCGCGGGGGTGGGCACCCAGGTGGGGAGGAGCAGGGGCCGGCCCTGGAGCTGCCACACCTGTGCCAACCTCCCCCCAGCGGCCGAGAGCCTCCTGAAGCGCCTGACCATCGTGGGCCAGATCCTCAGCTTCAGAGCCATGGCCCAGCAGGGGCTGCGGGAGGTTGGTGCCCTGCCCTGCCCCATGGCACCTCCTGGCCGTGCCCACCGGCAGGAGGAACCCCCCCCCGAGTGCCCACCCTGCCCCCGCAGGCCTTTGCCCACCACTGCCCCTTCCTGATGGGCCCCATCGAGTGCCTGAGCGAGGCTGTCAGCCCCGACGCCGACATCCAGGTGGGCACAAGGTGGCACAGCTGCCCCCGAGCCAGGCTGCTGGCCTGTAGCTGCCCTGTTGGCATCCTGTGCCCACCTGCCCCCAGGTCACCCTCAGCATCTTCGAGCTGGCCTCGGCCGCTGGCATCCCCTGCGAGGTTGACCCAGCGCTGGTCAAGGTCTTGGCTGGCAGCAAGACTGGTACCACCTGTCCCCCTCCCCCACCCCCACCCCATGGCACCTCCCTGGGCGGTCCTCGGGTGCCCTCTGGCACCTGTGCCAGTGTCCCCTCCCTGGCAGATGGCTCAGCCCCGGAGGAGGACTACAAAGTCTGCTGCCTGCTGCTGGTGTTCGTGGCAGTGTCGCTGCCCCTGCTGGCATCCGACCCAGCCTCCTTCTACAGCACCCAGCTGGACGGTGAGGCCTGGGTGCCACCCTGCCAGCCCTGTCTCTCTGTGCCCAGACCCCACACTGCCCCCCCGCCCCATGCCACACCCTGCCTGTGCCGGGGGGAGCGCGGGGGGGCCGCAGCTGCAGCCCGGGGCTAGGGCAGGGTCGGTGAAGGGCAGCCAAGGGAGGTGGCACCGGCAGGGGCTCTGCTGTGCCCAGCCCCTCTTGTGCCCAGGGCTGCCTCTGGCCCCTGAGCTGCTTCTGTCCCTGAGCCTCTGTCCCCTGAGCTGCTTCTGTCCCCACAGCTTCTGTCCCCTCAGTCTCCCTCTGTCCCCAGCCTGTGCCCCCCGGCTGAGGTGCCCCCTGTGCCCCCCAGGCCATGCCAACAGCGCCCACTGCCTGGCCAAGGCAATCATCCAGCTCTCTGCTGCCCTCTTCACGCTCCACAACAGGAACATCGAGACCCACCTGAAGGAGTTCCTGCTGGTGAGAGTGCCCCGGGGAGGGGGTGGGCATCCTGCCGGGGGTGGGCACCCTCCCGAGGTGCCCAGCACTGAGCAGGGTCCGTTCCCAGCTGGCCTCAGCCAGCCTCCTGCAGCTGTGCCAGGAGCCGGACAGAGCGCGGGTGAGGAACCGAGACTCCATCACCCTGCTCCTGCAGCTGGTGAGCCCCGGGGTGGGCAGCAGGGTGCCAGGGGGGGCCTGGGCAGGTTGGCACAGTGCAGTGCCAGGAGTTTGAACCAGTCCCAGTGCCAGGTTCTGCCCTTTGGCCACAGCAACCCTAAGCAGTGGCACAGGCTGGGCACAGGGTGGCTGAGAGCAGGCAGGCAGAGAGGGCCCTGGGGGTGCTGGTTGGCAGCTGAACAGAAGCCAGCAGTGTGCCCGAGTGGCACAGAAGGCCAATGGCATCCTGGGCTGGCTGAGGAGCAGTGTGGGCAGCAGGAGCAGGGCAGTCCTTGTGCCCCTGTGCTGGCACTGCTCAGGCCACACCTTGAGTGCGGTGCCCAGCTCTGGGCTCCTGCATTGCAGAGAGAGGTTGAGGTGCTGAAGGTGCCCAGAGCAGGGCAGCAAGGCTGGGGAGGGGGCAGAGCCCTGTGAGGAGAGGCTGAGGGAGCTGGGGGGGTGCAGCCTGGCCCAGAGCAGGCTGAGGGCAGAGCTGATTGCTGCCTGCAGCTGCCTGCAGGGAGGTTGTGCCCAGCTGGGGTTGGGCTCTGCTGCCAGGCAGCCAGAAGAAGAGGGCACAGCCTGAAGCTGTGGCAGGGCAGGGTCAGGATGGGTGTGAGGAGGAAGTTCTGCACAGAGGTTGGCACTGGGCTGAGCTGCCAGGGGAGGTGGTGCAGTGCCCACCCTTGGGGGTGTTTGAAGCAGCCTGTGTGGGGCACTGGGTGCCAGGCTTGGTCAGGCAGAAAGGGCTGGGTTGGTCTCGAGGGGCTCAGAGGCCTTTCCTCACCTGCTTCATTCTGTGCCTTTGGGTGAGTAGAGCCTCCCCCCCCCGCGATGCCCACGGGTGGGCTGTTGGGTGCCACGGGGTGGGCACAGTCCAGTCGTGCATGGATTGTGCCCACTCCTGCAGGAGGTCCCAGGGCCCCCCCGACCCCAGCAGGCTGCTCCCAGCCCCCAGCCAGCTGTGGGTGCTCCGGCGGGGGGTGGGGGGAAAGAGAGAGGCTGAGCCACCTCTGGCACCCCCAGAGGAGCTGCCAGCCCAGGTGGGTGCCAACCAGCCCAGCGCCCGGGGCTGGCACTCAAGGAGCCACCAGGGCCTGGCTGCAGAGGGATCGAGGTGCAAATGGCTCAGCGGGAGCTGGGCACCGGCGAGGGCTGAGCGCGCAGGGGAGGGGGGCAGAGAGGCCGCTGGGCACCTTCCCTCCATGCCAGGGGGCACGGGGAGGCGCTGAGCCCTGTGTGCCCACGCAGGTCGTGGCCGAATCCTCCTTCCTGACGCTGGACATGCTGGAGAGTTGCTTCCCCTACGCCCTGCTGCGCAGCGCCTACAGGGAGGTGTGCAGGGAGAACCTGCTGGGCAGGGCCCCCCCGCCCTGAGCCCCCCCGCCCTGCGCGCCCCCGGGTGCCCCCTGCGTGCCCCCGAGGTGCCCCTCGGCTAACCCTCACTGCGTTGGTTTGCCCCCCCCGCGCCCCCTCCTCTATTTTCCTGCCCCCTCCCTCCTTCTCTCACCCTTCTCCCTCCCCGTGCCACCCCCTCCCTCCAGACACCCAACCGAGGTGCTCCCGAGATGCCCCCTGCGTGCCCCCTTGTGTGCCCCCTGCGTGTCCCCTGCGTGCCCCCTGCGTGTCCCCTGCTTGCCCCCTTGTGTGCCCCCTGCGTGCCCCCTGCGTGTCCCCTGCGTGCCCCCGAGGTGCCCCTCAGCTACCCCTCATTAAACCACTCCTGCCCCCAGCGCCTGTGTCCGGCTCGGAGCTGGGGCCGGGGGGGGGGCAATATTTGGGCGCTTTGGGTCTGAAGTAGCCTCCAGGGGGAGTCTCCTGGGGGGGGGAGGGGCTGCGGGGGGGCGGTCCGGGAGGATCTGGGGGGGTCGGGGGGGGCAGGACTCAGCTGCTGCTGCCTCATGCCTCAGTTTCCCTGCCCCAGACACATTTGTGTGTGTCCCCCCCGCGCCCCCTCCCCTTTTTTCCTGCCCCCCCCCAGCTCCTTCCCCTGCCCTCCTCTCGCCCCCCCCGCCCCGGGGCAGCATCCCGGGGCCGGTCCCGGGCGCGGGCAGAGGCTGCCGCTGCCATTCCGCTCACGCCGCTCGGGGATGAGTCACCGAGCCCGGGGGGGGGATGGGGGCCACGGCCCCGGCGGGAGGGGGGGGATGGGGGCCACGACGACTGCTCCGGACCCCCCCACGACCCCCCCGCGTCTTGATCTCCCTCCTCCCTCTAACCTACGCCTGGATCCCAGCCCTCCCTGGGGGGCTTCCTGCTGGGGGGGGGAGCAGGAGTGGGGCAGAGCAGAGCGGAGCTGAGCGGAGCAGAGCAGCGCTGGAGCCGCTCTGGAGCCCCTCTGAACCCCCCCCGGAGCTGCTCTGGAGCCCCCCCTGGAGCCACTCTAGAGCCGCCCTGGAGGCCCTCTGGAGCCCCCCCGGAGCCCCGCTGGATACACTCTGGAACCCCTCTGGAGCCGCTCTGGAGCCCCTCTGGAGCGCCCCCCCCCCCGGAGCTGCTCTGGAGCCTCTCTGGACCCCCCCCTACAGCCGCTCTGGAGTCCCCCCTGGAGCCCCCCTGGAGCCCCCCTGGAGCCGCTCGCGTCCGGCAGTTAATTGCTTAATTAATTCATCCTCGGGGGGGTTGTGGGGGGGGGAAGGGAAGCAGAAATCGCTGCCGGGGCGAGATGAGCTCCTTCGGTGCCCCCCCGAGGGCGCAGCGCCCCCGGCCGAGCCCTGCGCCGCCTCCCCCCGCGCTCGGCTCCGCTCCGGCGCTCCTCAATCACGATCGGCGCTAATGAGCTCCTGCCTTTGTCTCGCGCATCCCTGCCCACGGCCTGGCCCCCCCCGCGCCCACCCCCAGCCTGGCACCGTGGGGGGGGGAGGATCTGCTCCCCCCCCCCCCCCGCTCAAATCTTTGCCTTTCTGAGCTCCTCCGCCAAAAGTTTAGGGACCCCCCCGCGGTGTCCCCATCCTGCTGACCCACGGGGGGAAAATGGGGGGGTGGGGTCCATGGGGGGGGTGGGGCACCCCGAGCAAGATGAGGACACCCCTAGGAAGGGCTACGACCCCCCCCATATTCTGGATGGCCCCCCCCCTTATCCAGCACCCATGGGTGGCAGCCTGGCAGTAGCAAGGAGGTGCCACCTGGCCGAGCTGCTGGGGGGGGCACAAAGTGGGGACTCGAGGGTGGCACTTCAAGGTGTGGGGGGGTCCCACCTGGCCCCACGCCCCCCATAGCCCCCCCGCCCGGTGCCGGTGCCGTGGGCGCGGAGCCCTCCCCCGGCCCTTACGTAAGGACTCGTTAATATTCCCCGGGGGCGGCTCCGGGTGCCTGCCCCCCCTCGGCTCCCTGCGACCCCCCCAAAGGCTTTGACCCCCCCCAGAGGCTCTGATCCCCCCAGTGCGACCCCTCCCAAAGGCTGCGACCCCCCCCAAAGGCTGCGACCCCCCCAGTCTGTGCCCGGAGCCCCGTCCCCACCGCAGCCCTCGAGGTTCCCCGGTGGGACCCTGGGGGGGGTCGCAAGGTGGGGATGGTTTGGGGGTACCTCGGGGGGGGGGAGCTTAGGATGGTCCCAAATGCCTCCCCCCCGCCCCGGCTGTGTGTAGGTCCTGTTCGAAATGGGGGGGGGGGGGCTGTGGGGGGGGGTTGCACTGCTGCCATGTGGGCATCGGGGGGGGGCACAGCCCTTGGTGCCCATGACGCTGGTGACGTCTGTGCCTAAGGGGGGGGCGCTGGGGAGGGGGGGGGTCGCGGTGCCCCCAGAACACTGCTGGGAGCTGACCCCCCCCCGCTCCCAGCCCCCCCTTACTTGTGTGGCTTCGGGGGTCGGGGGGGGGGGCGCAGAGCTCCCCGGGGGGGGTCACTGGGTTGGAGGCGTCCAGAGGCGGACCCTGGGGGGGGTCCTGAGGCATCCGAACCCCTCCCGCCCTCAGTGCTTTGGGGGTCTCGGGGTACAGTTCCTGTGGCCCCATGGGGGTCTTGGGACCCCCTCCCCAAATAGGGCTCCTGGGGTGCAGCCCCCATGGGGGTCCTGAGCTGCTCCCCCCCCGGGGGTCCTCCCCCCTCGCCCCTCCGGGGGCTCTAACGGGGCTCTGGCTCTGGGCGGCCCTCGGTTACCGGCCCCCGCCCCCCCCTCCCCTCACCGCCCCCCCTCTCCCCCCGCCCCTCCCAGCCCCTCCCGCCGGTGCCGGCTCGGGAAAGTTGCGGTGAGCTCCCGGTCGGCGGCGGCAGAACCGGCAGCGGAGGGGGCACGGCGGCGGCACCGGTTGCACCGTGGTGGGTGGGGGTAGGGCAGCCTCGGCGGTGCCCAGGCCACGGCGGCACCGGCGGCACCGGCAGGAGCGGAGCACGGCGGCGGCGGGGCTGGGCTGCAGCGGCGGCACCGAGCACGGCGGCACCGAGCACGGCGGTACCGGCAGCGCCGCCGCTTCCCGGCCGAGCATCCCCGGGTAGGAGTGCGCAGCGTCGCCGGTTCGCTTCCCGTGTCCCCCCCTCCAGGCTTCCGCGCCCGCTGCTCTCCTTCGCCTTCCCCCTTCCCGGTTCTCGCTTCTCCTCATCCCCGGTGCTACCTTCCCGGTCCTCCCCAGCCCCGGTTCCCCCTCACGGTATCCCCATCCCGGTCCCCATCCCTCGCTGCTCCCACCCCCGGTGCCCGGGATGCCATCTTAGCTCCCGCCGCCCGGGCCGGTGTTGCCTTGCGCAGCCGCCGGTTACCGGGGCTGGGGCTGGGGGGGGCTGTTCGGTGTGTGTAAGGTTACGATGCCGCCGCCGGGGGTGGGGGGGGCGGCACCGGCGGTTACTCGGCCGCGGCTCCCGTGGGGGTCCTCGGTGCCCGATTGCCGGTACCGGGGGGTGAAGCTGAGGGGGTCGTTCCCGTTGACAGGAGCGATGGAGCCGCCGCGGAGCCTCCCGGGGCTGGAGCCCGACCGTGAGGGGCTGGAGCCGGCCGGGGGCTGCCAGTCCCCGCTGGAGAGCAAAGCGGCGCCCGGCAAACGGGTCTGGGTCAAGCTGCGGGCGCTGTGAGTGACCCCCCCCGACCGGGACCCCCGAACCGGGACCACCTCCCCCCGACCGGGAGACCTCCCCAGCCGGGAGACCTCCCACCCTTAAACCGAGACCCCCCCAGTCTGAGACCCCTCCCCAGATCCTCCTATCCCAGGAGCCTCCAGCCCCAACTCAGGACCCCCAACCCAGGACCCCCAAACTGGGATCCCCCCCGGACGAACCGAGCCCCTCACAGCTGGGACCCCTAAAGCAACACAGCCCAACCCAGGACCCCCAAAACTGAGCCCCCCCAAACTGGGACCCCAAAACCAACACAGACAAACTTGAGAACCCCCCCCCCAAAACTGAACCCTCCCAAACTGGGACCCTCCTTTATGCAGAGACCTCCAAACTGAGCCTGCTCCAGTGCCAAATGGGGACCCCCAAACTGCCACCTTGGTGCCCACCTGAGCACCAGCCCCATGCCCCCCACTCCACTCATGCCCACCTATGCCCTGCAGCTACCCTGCAGACCCCCCCCCCCACATAGGACCCTCCCTCAAAGTGCCACCCACCAGCCTGTGACCCCCCCCAAGATGTCACCCTGTACCCCCCTCTGGGGCTCCCCTGTGCCCCTGTTCCTCAGCGTGGAGGTGTCTGGGTGTGCCCCCAGGGGTGCCACCCACTCCTGCGTGGGCTCACATGTGCTGGTGCCCTCCTCGCCCGCCCCTGGCACGTGTGCTCGCGTGGCGTGGGCATGCCAGGGGCTCACGTGCATGGCACCGGGGGGGCACGCGTGTGCCAGGAGCAGAGGTGCCCTCCGTGTGCCCACACGTGTGCAGGGGTGCCACTAAGGGTAGGGGTGCCCACCCTGGCACGTGTGCAGCAGTCGAGGTGCCCTGTGTGTGGCACACGCGTGTGCTAGGAGCAGAGGTGCCCTCTGTGTGGCGAGGGTGCCACTAAGGGTGAGAATGCCCACCCTGGCACATGTGTGGCACCAGAAGTGCCCTGTGTGTGCCCACAGGTGTGCAAAGGGACGTGTGGGTGGCACCAGAGGTGCCCTGTGTGTGGCACATGCATGTGCAAGGAGCAGAGGTGCCCTGTGTGTGCCCACATGTGTACAAGGGGACTCGTGGGTGGCACCAGGGTACCCCACAAGTGCCAACATGTATCCAAAGGGACATGTGTGTGGCACCAGAGGTGCCCTGTGTGTGCCCATGTGGGTGGCATCAGCTGAGGTGGCAGGGCGGAGGGTGGCAGCGAGGTGTGCCCAGGCTGCAGGATCCTGACCCTCTCTTGGCCCCTGAGAGGTGGCATCGCCCCCAGGCCACCACGGGGGTCACCCGGGGAAGGTTGGCAGCACCCATGGATGCCAGGGGCACCATCTCACCCCGAGGCTGTCCTTGTGCCCGGGGTGGGGGCACACACCGATGCCACTCCTCGGGGTGCCAGCGGCTCTGCAGGCGCTGCCAACCCTTGCCATAGACCTGGGGCACAAGGAGGGGGTGGCACGGGGTGGGGGTGGCACGGGGTGGGGGCTGTCAGCAGCCAGGGCCCGTGGGTGGTGACAGGCAGCCCCTGGGGACCGCGGGCGCGGGTGGCACTCGCCTGGCAGCGTGACGCGGCCCGACCCCGGCCCCCTCTGCCGGCTGCTCGCTGCCCCTTGTGGCAAGGGTGCCACCTCGGGGTGCCAGCGCCGGTCCTCGGGGACCGGTGGCACAGTGTGCTTGGGTCCCCCGTGGCACTAAGGGCAGAGGTGCCCAGGGCGGCTGTGGAGGCTTGCCTGGGCACGGGGAGCTGGCAGCCTCCTCGCCAAGGTCACAGCGTCCCGCGGCTCGGCGCTGGCACCGAGCGTGACGTCTGCTGCCCCCCCCCGGCAGCGGCCCCGTGCCCACCTCGCTAGCTGGCAGCGTCACTATCACCTTGGCAGCGAACCGTGGTGCCCACTGCCTGCCAAGCTGGGTCTGGCGGCCGTGCCAGGGCTGCCAGGGCACCTGCCAAGAGCCGCAGACGCCTGCGCCTGGGGCGCTGTGGGGCCAGGCTGAGGGCACAGCCGAAGTGGTTCAGGAGGTCACCAGGTGCCCTGCTGGCACCTGCTGCCTTCATCTTGTCCCCAGCTGGCACGGTGGCAGCGGCCTCTTGTCCCCCTGCCATGCCCACAGCTCCCACACTGGCTCCACACTGGCACCTCGAGGTGCCACCCCCAGGGGGTCCTGGTGCCATGGTGCCCAGTGGCTGGGGTGCTGAGGTGCTTTGTGCCCATGATGCTGTGGTGCCCAGAGGTCCTGGTGCCATGGCACCTACTGACCGTGGTGCCAGGGTGCCTGCTTGCCCTGGTGACGAGGAGCCTGGCAGTCTTGGTGCCACAGTGCCTGCTGGCTGTGGTGCTGAGGTGCCCACTGGTGCCAGGGTGCCTGGCAGCCCTGCTGACTCGGTGCCCGGGGGTCCTGCTAACACGATGCCAGCCAGCTGCGGTGCCCAGCGGCTGTGGCGAGGGGGTGCCAGCTGCCCTGGTGATGGGTGCCCCCTGCCCTGGTGATGGGTGCCCGCTGCCCGCAGGCTGCGGTTCATGGTGAAGCAGCTGGAGTCAGGGGAGGTGAACGCGGAGGAGCTGAAGCGCAACCTGGAGGTGGCAGCGTCGCTGCTGGAGGCTGTTTGCATCGACGAGACCAGGTGCGGGCACCGCCCTTGGCACCGCGGCGCAGCCCGGCGGGCGGGCGGGGGTGACGGTGCCCGGCTCGGTGCCCACCTCCGCCCCCCGCAGGCAGATGCTGGACACGGAGGACGAGCTGCGGGAGATGGGCTCGGACGCGGCGGTGCCCTCGGAGGTGCGGGACTGGCTGGCAGCGACCTTCACGCAGCAGGCTCGGGCCAAGGGGCGCCGGGCAGAGGAGAAGCCAAAGTTCCGCAGCATCGTCCACGCCGTCCAGGCTGGCATCTTCGTGGAGAGGTGGGTGCGAGGGTGGCACTGACCCACGCGGGTGCGAGGGCGGCACCGACCCACGCCCTGGGTGGTGCCGGGGGTCGAGGGGGCAGCACGGCCTGGGATGGAGATGGGGAGCGGGCAGCGTGGGCACCCCTGGGGCCCTGGCAGCCGAGGGCTGGGCCCAGCAGCCAGGTGGGTCCCTGGTGCCCAGCTGTGTCCCTGGTGCCCAGCCCGTGCCCGTTGCAGGATGTTCCGCCGGGCATTCACCACAGTTGGTCCCAGCTACTCCAGCTCCGTCCTCAACTGCCTGAAGGTACCCAGGGCTGGTGGGCACCCCAATACCCCCCTGCTGGAACCCTGCCTCAGCCTGGCATCGCCTGACATCACTTGGCATGGCTGGTACTCATTGGGCATTGCTGGACATTGCTGGGTGCATGGTTGGGCTTCGCTGGGCACTGCTGGGCATAGTTTGGCTTCAGTGGGCATCTGTTGGCATGCCTGAGTATTTCTGGGCATCACTGGGGGATTGTCTACCATTTCTGGGCATCCCTGGGCATAACCTGCCATCACTGGGCGTAGCTGGGCATCTCCTGCAGTCCTTGGGACCTTCTGTGGGCATGGCATGGGCATGGCATCTCCACGTGCATCGCTCTGCTCTATTCGCCCTTTACCTGCCGCGTTCCAGGGCACCGCTGGGGGGAGAGGGGAGGCTCGGGGGGGGGGGTGTCGGTGGCAAGGCAGGGCTGGGTGGCCCTGGCACCGACCCTGGCACCGTGCCCACGCGCCCGCAGAGCCTCGACCTGTGGTGCTTCGACGTCTTCGCGCTGCAGAGGGTGACGGAGGAGCACTCGCTCCGGACCGTGGTGCTGGAGCTCTTCAGCCGCCACAACCTCAGCAGCCGCTTCAAGGTGCCCGTGCCCGAGCCTCGGGTGCCAACCCTCGCGGCTCCGGGGGGAAGGAGGGAGGGTAGCGGCTCGCAGCCGCCGTGTGCCAATCGTCCTCCGTGCCACAGATCCCTGGCACCTTCCTGAGCGCCCTGCTGGATGCCCTCGAGGTTGGCTACGGCAAGTACCGGAACCCCTACCACAACCAGGTCCACGCCGCCGACGTCACCCAGACCGTGCACTGCTTCCTGCTGCGCACCGGCATGCTGGTACGGGCACGGGGCCTGGCACCGGGGCTGCCCACCGCGCTCCGGGGGGGCTACCCGTGCCTGCTTCCCTCCCTCCCCGCGGGGGTTTTGCCGCCGCGGAGGTGGCAGTGCCCAGCGGCTGCTGCGCTGTCGCCTTGGCAACGCGGGCGGGAGCGAGAGGGTGACCCCCTCCAGTATGGGCACACGGAGTGGTGGTGGTGGGGGACAGCTGGCACACGCCTGTGCCAGGCTGGTCCCCTGCATGCTGGCATTTGGCGAGCTCTTGCACGCTGCTGGCACGGCACACGTGGAGTGCCAACGTGCACGCACGGGAGGACCCCCCCCCGGTGCCCTCACCCTTCATGGGGTGGCAGCGGAGAAGACGGTGCCCATACCCACCCCCCCTCTGATGCCCACTTGTCCTCTGTGCCCAGCACTACCTGACAGAGATCGAGGTCCTGGCAATCATCTTCGCTGCTGCCATCCACGACTACGAGCACACTGGCACCACCAACAGCTTCCACATCCAGACCAAGTGAGGGCAGGTGGCATGGCATGGGGGGCATGGTGTGGCACAGCGCAGGTGGTGTGCCGTAGGGGAGGTGACATGGCATGGCATGGGTGGCACGGCGTGGTGCTGGTGGTATGCCATGGCACAGTGCAGGTGGCATAGCGTGGATGGCACAGCATGGGCGGAGCAGGCAAGGCTAAGGAAGCTGTTGTGGAGGGCACAGGGGGGCATTGTGGGGTACGGAAAGGGATGTGTGGCACCCTGAGGGCACCCATATGGGCAGGGTACAGATGTGTTGGCACCCTGGGGACACTTGGTGCCTGCTATAAGGGCAGAGTATAGATGTGCCCGTACCCTCTGGACACTTGATGCCACCTACATGGGCAGGGTATAGATGTGCCAGCCCCTTGGGGACACTTGGTGCCAGCTCTATGGGCAGGGGGGTTCAGACTGGCAGAGGGGGGGCTGAAGCTGGCTGTGAGGGTGGTGAGAGCCTGGCACAGGATTGCCCAGGTGGGTTCAGACTGGCAGAGGGGAGACTGAAGCTGGCTGTGAGGGTGGTGAGAGCCTGGCACAGGATTGCCCAGGGAGGTTGTGGAGGATCGAAGATCACACTGGGTGATTCTGTGCTCGTCAGCCTCCCTGGGCAGAGCTGTGCCAGCTGTGCCAGGCTCTCCCCACCCTCACCTCATCCTCCCCGGGAGGCTCCACAACCTCCCCAGGAGTCGCTCGGCAGCAGCGCGGACGAGGCCTTGGGCGCCCTCTTGTGGCCGCAGTCAGTCCCTGCAAGCTCTCAGCTCCCTCCTGACCTCAACCATTCTCCGCTCCCCCTCCCCACCACCGCTCCCCTTCCCCCCCGCCCCCAACCGCTCCCCTTGCCCTCCCCGTGCCCTTCCGTGCCCAGGTCGGACTGTGCCATCCTCTACAACGACCGCTCGGTGCTGGAGAACCACCACATCAGCGCAGTCTTCCGCATGATGCAGGACGAGGAGATGAACATCTTCATCAACCTCACCAAGGACGAGTTTGTGTAAGGTCCCCTGCTCGCCCCCCGCGTCCCCCTCCCCTTTGTCCTTGGGGCTGTCGCCATGCCCAGGACGCAGCAGGATCCTGATGGGCATCTCCCCCTCCCTCCCTCCCCCCCACACATCCCTCCCACCCCTCGCCCGCGGGCACAGGGAGCTGCGGGCGCTGGTGATCGAGATGGTCCTGGCCACAGACATGTCCTGCCACTTCCAGCAGGTCAAAGCCATCAAGACGTCTCTGCAGCAGCTGGAGAGGTGAGTCAGGGGCCGGGGGGAGGGGACAGGGCGCGGGGCCCTGGGGACAGAGCCGCAGGGAGGTTCCCTCTCTCCTGCTCCTTCCCCCCAGGATCGACAGGTCCAAGGTGCTGTCGCTGCTGCTGCATGCGGCTGACATCAGCCACCCGAGCAAGCAGTGGGCAGTGCACAGCCGCTGGACCAAGGCGCTGATGGAGGAGTTCTTCAGGCAGGTAAGGGGCGCAGGCTGTGCCCAGGCTGTGCCCACCGCGCCCAGGGTCTGCCCACCCCGCCCAGGCTGTAAGCACCTCACTCAGGCTGTGCCCACCTCACTCAGGCTGTGCCCATCTCACTCAGGCTGTGCCCACCCCGCTCAGATTGTGCCCACTTCGACTGTGCCCACCTCACTCAGGCTGTGCCCACCTCACTCAGGGTCTGCCCAAGTGTTTCAGGCTGTGCCCACCTCGCTCCGGGTGTGGGCACTAGGACCTGGGCACCAGCTCCGGGCAGCCTGAGCCTTGTTTCCCCCCAGGGTGACAAAGAGGCCGAGCTGGGGCTGCCTTTCTCGCCCCTCTGCGACAGAACCTCCACGCTGGTGGCACAGTCCCAGATCGGTGAGTGGGGGGGGGGGGGTGGGGGTGCCCATGGTGCCCAGGCCTCAGCTGGGCCTCAGGGAGGAGAAGGGGTTAGGCCCATTGGTGCCATCACCTGCCTCTCCCCGACACGGTGCTGGTGGCATGGCAGAGAGGAGGTGGCATGGCATGGGTTGCATGGCACGGTGCTAGTGGCATGACATAGGGGAGGTGGCATGGCATGGATGGCACAACACAGTGCAGGTGGCATAGCGTGGGTGGCATGGCACGGATGGCACAGCATGGGCAGAGCAGGCAAGGCTGAGGAAGCTGCTGTGGGGAGCACATGGGGGCATTGTGGGGCATGTGAAGGGTTGTGTGGCACCCTGAGGTCAACCAGGGCACCCATATGGCTGGGATACAGATGTGCTGGTACCTTGGGCACACTTGGTGCCAGCTCTATGGGCAGGGTACAGATGTGCCAGCCCCCGGGGCCGTGTGCCCCCACGGACTCTGTGCCACTCTGCCCACTCAGGCTTCATCGACTTCATCGTGGAGCCAACCTTCTCCGTGCTGACTGACGTGGCAGAGAGGATGGTACTGCCCCTCCCCGAGGATGGCACCAAAGCCAAGGGCAACCCAGTGGCCAGCCAGCAGCCCAGGTTGGCATCAGCCTCCCCTCAAGAAGGAGGAGGAGGTGGATGAGGAAGAGGAGGAGGTGAAGGAGGAAGAAGAGGAGAAGGGGGAGGGGGAAGAGAAGGAGGAAGAAGAGGAGGAGGTGGAGGAGGAAGAGGTGGAGGAGGAGGAGAAGGAGGAAGAGGTGGAGAAGGAAGGGAGGAGGTGGAGGAGGAGGGGGAAGAAGAGGAGGAGGAGGAGGTGTTAGTGCTCGGCCTTGGGGTGGCATCTGGCGGCAGCTGGCAGGAGCTGGCTGCCGGCAGTGGCTTTGCCCGCGCTGCCAGTCCTGCCCTGTGCCCGCAGCTGCCAGTGGCGGCAGCAGTCCCTGGACGAGCCGCTGGAGCTGGGGCAGCTGCGGGCGGACCTGGCAGGCTTCCGCTCCACCTGGAGCAAGTACATCCAGGAGAACAAGCAGAAGTGGAAGGAGAGGGCAGCCAGCGGTAGGTGCCAGCCCCCGATGCCATCACGGCCCCCTGGGCACCACCCCGCGGCCATCCGCGGGGAGCCGGGGCCGAGCTGGGCACCCCTGGGCGAGCAGCCGGTCCGAGGGCAGGGTGGGTGCTCCCCGGGCTCCCCGCGTGGGTTGATGCCCGGCAGACTGCTGGGGGTGGCTGAGCAGGCGGCTGGGTGGTGCCAACCCCGCCGTGCGTGGCTGCACTGCCAGCCTCATCCCCTCCCCGTGTGCCACTCTCACCCCTGCCAGGCATCACCAACCAAGCGTCCATCGAGGAGCTGTCGCCCTGCGAGGAGCAGCCCCCCGCGGGCAGGCACAACGGGGAGGTGGAATAGCGGCCAGAGGTGGGCACCGACCGGGGAGGGAGGGGGCGAGGGGGCAAACTGGGGTGACGGGGGAGGGGGGGGAGGTGCGGTGGCACTGCCCTGACTGTGCCCGCCACGCTGCCAGGTCCTGGCACGCCCGAGTGACGCTGTCCTGCTGCCCACTCTCATCGACTCCAGCTCCATTCGCAGGGAAGGACCCCCCGGGG